>NC_089195.1:24506474-24546474 GCF_963930695.1 Labrus bergylta
AAGCCGCACACTTCCACACACTCATCTGACAGCCGACACACTTATTAATTGACACTTAACTCTCTTTGTAAATTGTTATAAATTTGGTAGTTAAAAACGTACGTTTCCCTGGTTTTTGTCAGGCCTTTAGAGCCGGGTCATGACAGAATTAAACATTAAAAATAAAACTTAAAACATTTAAAATATTGAATAAAAAATTGATCTGTAATGTATTATAATATTATTAGCTTTGTTAGCATTAATCACCATAATAATAATAATAATGAAAAAATAAAGAATAATCAATTAATAAAAAAATAATGGAAAATGACCAACACAATTTTAAGGGTATTGATTGATGTCAGCCTTATTATATTATATTCTCACCTTTACAATCAGAAATCACTGCCTTTAAAATTAAAACAACTTTAAAACAATTATTTAACAAAACAATTGGTATTAATTTTTCGGTCAAGACACATATTGATGAACTAAAATTTGAAGTAATGAAAAGAAATGAACGGCGTATATAAAACTATTTCGATCAAACTTAGCTTAATTTTGATCTAGAGTGAGTCACAAAGTATTATAAAGCTCCATTAAGATCAGTCCAATCATTTTAATGGCAGTCCTCTTTTGATGCTGTTAAATGTTCATTTCATGTTTTTGTGGCCTAAGAAGGAGGAGGCTGGCCTCTTAACACTACATCAGCTGGGGTTTGGCATTGGCTGGTAATCCAGAGCCTTCTGTGGGTACACCCCTCCTCTCAAATAACACTGTGCTCTGGGATGCAATTAATTGCCATGTTGAGGGAAAATCGCTCAGATATATCCAGATAGAGGATTTAGCGTTCCTCGCTACTCCTAGCTCGCTGTGCTAAGAACAGAAGGGCTTTAATAGAGATTTATACTGGAGAGCAGAAAATAAATTCAAACGTTGATAATGAGGTAGGCGAGAACAATTTGAAGCCCAGAAGTGCTCAATTGATAGAAGAGAAAAAGGGAGGGGGTTCCTCCAAGTTAGGAGGTCTAGGACAGAAAGATTAGCATTTGAAAATTCCCAGTGCAGTTCAAAAATGAAAGCTAATTATGTTCCAAAAATGAAAAAGGAGTAGTCAGGGCAGTATATAGAGGGGGAGATGGAATTAAAGAAAGGGAATAGGAGAGAAAGAATATTGTCAAAGTTGGAGAATTGAGATATCAAGAGAAGTGTAAGATCCTATAAGGAGTCAGTGGACCATACCTCTCCCAGAAAAAAAGGATGAAAAAACAATTATTCCCTATTAAGGTTTGTATGGTTCCAGACTGTTGTGATGAGAGGAAGATGGTCAGAAGGCCGAATGACACTCAGTGCTCTAAATAAGATTCTCAAAAGGTCTGCTTTAACTTTTGTTAAAAAGGTAAGTTTCATTACTATCATTTAAAGAGGAGAACGAGACAACTTCTACGTAAAAAAAAGACTCATTGAGGGTCCTTCTAGAAGGAAAATACAACTCCACCTACATATTTAAAAAAAACCTGCAGGCTGATGACTCTATAACAAGCAGTCTCATTAAAAAGAGCACAATTCTTGGATGAGGGACGCTAATGAAAGAGACTGACAGACACGCTTCAGTGAAGGGATGATGATTTGGAGTAAATTACATTAGTGATGTCATTATCGTTAGCCATTATACAGTCAGGAAAAATGACTCACGGAGAGAGGCAAAAGAAAGTAGGTGAGATATAGAGGAGTTGGAGGTGTGCAGTTGAAACACACACATTTAACCAACATTTGAGTAAGTTAAGAATATATTAGTCTTTGTAATCACACCCCTGAAAGAGAAAGATGATTTCATGCAGGATATTTTAAAAAGCCGTAAGTCAAACGAAACAACATAATAAAAAGGCTTTTCATTAAAATTTCAGAGAAGTAGTTTGGAGAGTGTTGGTTGGAGAGGTTAACGAGACACACCCTCATTTTGAACCTTTGGACAAGGCGTTGCTAAGGGCGGTTACCCCATAGTTGCTCGACTGATGCTGATCATTGGCCAACAAATATTATATATAGGATTTAAATTTATTTGAAATGCAATTGTATGTTTTTGAAAAAAGTAGGTTTACTTTAGAAATAAAATCTGATGACTGATTTCTACTTGACTGAAACATCTTATTACCAACAACTAGTCACTATTACCAGATTCATATTTCACTTCAAATTGAATTAACCCTCCTTATATTCATCTGTCTAAGAGAGATTCAGTAAACTCAGAGAGTTAGAGCAAACTGTTCTCTGTACCTGTTCCAGCTCTTGTATCTTGTAGTCTTTGGACTGAAGGATCTCCAACACTTTTCTGTCCTTCATCTCAGCTTTGTGCTTCTCGCTATAAGAGAAAAGAAAAAGGAATAAAGACACAAAAAAATTACAAAAACAAACAGAAATCAGTGTATTCAGTTCGTTAGCTGGTCTGATTGGTCTGATGTCATAAAGTTTCGGGGTTAGATTACTCAATAACTTTTAGTGTATCACTGCATTTACAGTCTTGTAGAACATGTTCAATAGATTTTAAAACATTTCAGTACCTGGAGAGCATAATTTAAAAAAAAGCATTTTATATTATTTAAATTCTGTTCATATAGTAAATTAAACCTACACTTATAAAACTGGTTATGAAAGGAGAGCTGCAGCATCAAACTTTTCTCTCTAGCCCACAAGTACCTCTTTTATCCTAATGAACTTTCGGAGAGACAAAAACAAGGCATCAATTGGGGACCTGTTTGTTTGGACTGCTTTAGGCCACCAGGGGCCACCCATTCCCTCCACTCATCACTTACTCCTACTACACCTCCCATCCTCGAGGCCCTTTCTCTCGTCTCTCTGCCTCTTCTGATCAGCCCTCTCCCCTGGCAGACAATGAAATAAGTATCTGGTGTCCCTGGAGGGGCTGGAACGCAAGCCGGCCGAGCTACATCTCCTTGTATATTGGCCTGTGTTCACCATGTCCTGAGCAACCAACCAATCACTCTACAAGATCCTCACAGGAAGGGGAGGGGGGGAGGGCAAACGGCAGTTCCCAGTGGGCACCAGCGCTTGACTGGAGTCGACACAATTACCATGTCAATATCCTCCTGCGCATCAGGTGATACAATACACATGCACTCTCTAGGTGCATGTTTCCCCCCCCCGACATCTCAGTGGACCAACATACTTTGATGGGTTTCCTTTGCGGCTATAAAGGAACTGAAGAGGATGAGGAGAAGGAATGAGAGGCACAGATACAGAGGAACTGCACGCTGCTGCATTACTTTTTACCCCTATTGAGGGTCTACTAACAACCATCAGGCCCCAAAAAGCATGTGATACGTACCCATGATAGTAAAAACTTTTGAATAAAGTTTTACATGCATTTCATTGCCAGATAAAACAAATCGAAGTAGAAAAAAAAACTGCTCAAACTGACGTGAAACCAGCATCAAAGGTAATATAAAGCTGAGGAAGTTTTGGTTTGTACCCCCTGTGGACAAAGCGGAACCTCTTAACTTATTGCTGACCTTGTCTTGTACATAAGTAGTATTTTCTGGAAAAGAAAGTCATACTAACCTTATTTTAGATGTAGAAAATGCAAATCAATATGAATCTCTGGTGAGTATATTTTTAAAGTCTGTTTTCTACAGTGTGCTGTCATTCGGCTTGGAGGACATCAACCCCCCAGAAGAGGTGACAGGTGTAAAAAAAAACTATATAGAAATAACTTATCTTCTCTCTGATTTTCTAGTTTGTTTTTTTAGGTCATATAGATGCTTTAGTAATAATTTCAGTCTGTGTATTAACGAGATAAAACTCCTCAAAGGAACTTTAAAGTCAAACTTTTTCTTCATAATAACAGGGGGTATATATATTTAATTTATCCAACTGTGAAAAGACCTGGACCTCTGTTCTTTTCTGAAAGTTCCCATGCCACTGTGTTTGGAGTGGCTTAGCCACCCTGCAAAAGAGGTCATATTCAATCTCACAATTTATCCGATAAAGACGAGTATTTGGCAGGAGTGTTTCAACTGTCCAGAGTGGGTGCTGCAGAGGAAGAGTGTTTTCATTAAAAGGGTTTCCATGGTTGAACTGCTAGACCGGGGATAAGAAGGCTTAAATCAGCATCTGCACCAGATTCCGTCGTAACCCCCGCAGGACGGCTGAGGTGCCTTAAACACCCCTTGAACGACTTTTCACACATATTTCCCTTCGCTCATGAGATAAAGGAATTTTCAGCTACTGAGCCTCTCAGGTAGCAATTTGAAAGATGAATCTACTCACCGCTCAACCACCAAGCTGACAGCCTGGGTCAAGTCTGGATTTGCCACTTGCAGGCGTTTCCATAGGGACCACACAAACTCCTTGTCTGCCTGTGAAAATAAAGGATTCAGTGAGTCAACAGCTGTTATTCCTGATTGAGATAAATAGCTTTAGATACATTTGTCTCACAGTGCAGTAAGACTTAAAAGGAAAGCTTCAGCACATCTCAGCATTTCAGGCTGAAAAACAAAAAATGAACAGGATGCTCAGTGACATTAGCATACGACAGAAGGGGGAGGCAATCAATAATTTAAATATCTTGTACAAAATAGTTTTTGATCCGGCCTGCCCTCTCTAATCATGAGCCTCTCCTAACAGGGATCTTCATCACTGAGATGTGACCTTGGACTCAAGGGGAGCAAGCATTGACACTTGTCATTATGCACTATTTATGACTGGGGAGAGCTGGGATCCAAATCAAAACACAGCAGTCAGGCTTGCATTTTCCTTATTAATCAATTGCGCTCGAGATATGTTTTCCTCCACAGCTCCAAAGTAACTAGCCCCAAAGAAACTCAAAACTGATGACAGAGAGAGTCATCTTCAAGTGGAGAAACCCAGCCAGCCTCTGACACATTTCCAATTCAAATTGTCTCCCTCTGCTTTTTCAAACATTTTTAAGCTACATTACATTTAATGAGGGACATCTAAAAACTACATTTTCTGACATTAAAAGACAGAATTATACCAAATCGACTTAATATAAAATTATCTGATAAATTATGTTCACATCATCATAAGATAAAAGTCATCCCTCCCACTGGAATCTACTGGTCTCCAATTAGTACATGAATTTTAACCCTCTTTTCGAAAGTGTCTCATCAATTATTTACTCAAATGGCAGAAGCAGACCTTGATAAGACCATGAGCTCAACATATAAAGTAGAAGGACTGTAAATTTCTGTCTTTATATGCATCTGTGTGTGTTTGTGTATATATGTATACTGTATAAACAGAGGCAGAGAAGAGGGATAGAGTACTCTTCAAATCAGCCCTGCAATGCCACTAACGATTAAATGAAGCATTACAGTTTGTTTGAATGTGATGGTTGGTCTCCCTCTGCCTGGCCTTTGGCTGCCATTAGTAGTTCCACAGACAAGTGTTCAGCCTGGACCCTCATCAAGAGCTCTCCTCAGCCGTGTGTGTATTTAAACATGCATTGATGTGTGTTTGATGATCGCTGAATTATTAAATTTTTTCAATCTAGACGCTGAAATACCATGGGCCAAACATACCACAGGCAGCCACTGGATCTCAGCCACATATTAATAAAATTAGAATGGTCTAGTAGGAACATTTTCTGGCCGACAGATGAGACTCTTTGTAGTTAATGGCTGTCCTGAAGTACATCTTGCCAGAGACTTAAGACATCAATGGTATTCAAATGCCACTATTTAAATGGTACACTGCACAACTAAAGGTCCTTATGAGATAGACAGAATCACTGATGTTCTGCTAGACAAGACCACCAAGGATGGTGTCTATGTCAGTTCAATGGGCAGCAGGGACCGTCTCAAATGATCAGGGGTATACTTACACTGTGATAATGTAGTGATTAAGAAAAGAAAGGCGTGGGTCTCAGTCCAAAGCTGCACTCATTTGTTTGTCAACATGTTTGAGGACAAAAGCCCTCTCAATGCTATAAAAACATACACTGTTGTAAAATTGTATTATGTTTTAGAGTGGTCCAAGAAGACTGACAACTGAAAGGACGGAAAGAGACAAATATGTCTATGAACAGCAGTTACCCGGAATTATGAGGAATAGAAGAAATAACTGGTCATTGGTTAAGAAACTGTGAGTTTGATACTATTCAATTTTGTCTACAATCCAATTTTTACAGAAAAAAACATCAGAAAGACTTTTGATTCCAAACTTTGTACCCTCTGTACATAGATTTGCGACACTATTCTCTAGTGAGTCTCGATATATCCTAGGATTAGACGTCAAACTCCCCTCATGTCAAACAAAACTTTAAACACAGCATAAATAAAGGTAGCAGGTATAAATGCAGTTTCTGTCAAACAACAACAACACCACAACAAATGTTCCTTCCCCTGGTGTCAGATGGTGTCTGTAGTCTAATAAAAACCCAGATGTAACACATCATGTGCTGAGCCTCACATCTGTCCGTCTACCTATATAACAAGGTACAGTATGCAAAGTGAGGATGCTTGGTTAAGTTCTCTCATGTTATTAGGCACCACCTGGTGGTGAGTATGCACGGACACCATCCCTCAATCACTGACTCATAAAGTGAACATGAAGGCTTCTCAAATCAGCTCATGAGCAAGTTGTGGACTTTGTTTTTTTTTTGAGAAAACAACTTAATGCACTTTGAAAGAAGATAACTGTTGCACATTATGTACTATCTTTGATCATCATTGTCTGGTCATTCTGAGACTTTTCAGTGAAAAGCATTGATGACTAAATTATTAAAACATTATTTATGCAATCAAGTTAAATCATTAAAAAAAATAACTGTGAACTTTAGTCATTAGCCCGGAAAGCATATTTCATGATGCAACGTGATAGCTTTTGAGTTCGATTTTGTGGAGATGAAACATGAACAGCTAAAAACAGCTGTCCACCTCCACCACCATGCTCCCTAGGAATCCTTTGATTTGAAGTATTGTTAGCAAAGAGGAGACACATAATGTATCTTATAGGTGAGTCATAAGTCAATCTGTGAACAAAATGAATTAAAAAAAAAAAAAGGTCATTTTGATTTAAACAGAACTGCTTTAAGTTCATCGTTTTCTGCCAGATATAAAAGTGAAAAATAAGAATGATGGTTGAAAGTAACTCAGAAATTAAAAATCTCATTTTTTTCCACCAATAAAGGAAATATACCGTACTTATGCTTCATCGTATGTAAATCTTGTTGTAAAGAAAAAATTGTCTGATGCATTAGTGCACTGTCAGTGTCACACTTCAATTGTAACTCTTAAGTTAAGTATACTACATAAAGCATTACCTGAAAGCCAAGTGAGCCCTAAAACGGTCAGCACTTGTATAAAGTTATTATGTTAGAAGAAAGCAAGCCCTCAATATTTGTGCTTCCTATAATATAATACATTTTAACAGTTACAACAATGTATTTGCACATCTCTGTGCACACACACACACATTCATACATACATACCTGGCACTGCAGTAACTCGTCTGATAAACTCTGTACCTGCTCCTCCAGAACCAGGACGCGAGAGTCGTCTTCAGAGGACATTTTGGGACTAAAAAAAGAAAGCAAAAATAACAACTGAGGATCGTTTAGAGCCTCTAAAGTAAAAAACCTGCTGTGCAGCGACAGTATCAGCATATTGAACGTATGTAATCACACAGCTTATTCGAGGCGAGTTTCTGTTTTTTGAAAGCTACCTAGTCAGGGGATCCGTATTTTACATCTTATGTTAGCTTTATATATGCAATAATAGCACACTGGAAGTGAGAGACTGTACACAGTTTGTCCTTTACCTTTATCGATAGCTCGCTAACCAGGCAGATAGCAGCTACTGTATATATCTAAGCTAGCGTTAGCCACATAATAAACACTGATGTTTTCCGTCCCCCTGTCTGCTGTTGACATCCTTCAGCGTCTTGTCACTTTACCCAAGTGCGTCACTGCATGCTTCAACGGTAGAGTACACTTTAAAGCCTTTTCAACAAAAACCAAAACAAACTATCTGGTACGAATCACACGGTTGTCAATGACTACCGAGGCGTCTTCTTCCTCTCAGTTTCAAACAAGCCCGCTGTTTTTTCCGTTTCAGTCCGGTCCCTCCGCGTCATCGAAATCACATCAGTTTACGACAGGTACCGTCACCGTACGGCAGAACGAGAGGTTATCCGGATCCAAATGCAGTGGTTTCTAGAGGTGGGTCAAAAATAATCACAAATTGTTTTTGTTTTTTTTGTGTGTGTGTGTGTGTTTTCAATACGTTTAACACAAATTCAGCAAAAGTATAGATTAACAGGGGAAACTCTGGGTCAAACTTTGATACTCTTCAGAACCTTGTCTTCTTATTGTCTTTATTTATATAATAAGGACACTTAAACAGTAGGCTACTATACCTGACCATAGGCTACTATCCTTTTCCCCCTAGTTAAGCATATTTAATGAGGAGCCTTTGTGTTAAAAAAAAAAGTTTGAAAATCAATAGACCAAACCTAATTTTTTCTAGGATTGGGCCTTCAATACTTTTAAATGATCTGTGGCCTATTTGTTTCAACACCCAAATAAGCAGCCTTTTATAAGGATATTAACTATATATAATATAAATATATTTCTTGAACTTGTTGATCACATTTGAAAGCATAAACAAATAATAGTAAACAATGATTGATTAGAAAGAACAGCGTCCATAGGTTCAGATATCTTGACATATGAAATCTTGATTGTGTACATTGTTAGGCGGTGTGATGAATTGCCCTGGTGGCGACTTCTTCAATCAGCTCATGTCTCCTGCTGAGCTCTCATCAGGAGCACATTTTAGCTGACCAAGGCCAACTCTGAGCAACAGTTAAAATCAAGTTCATATCACTATGGCTGAAATCCATTGGCTCTAAATTATGAATAACTTATATGTGAGAGAATTCTTAAACGTCTGATGCAGTGGATGGTGAATATGCAACTTTATGTGTGTGCAATGATACATCTGTGTTTTCTGCTCACTTAATCACTTTTAGGCTTATTATAGCATGCTGAGCTGGACTTAATAGTAGGCCAGTTACCTTTCTAATAAGGGTCAGGCCATTTTTTAGATGTAATTCAGGGCCTTACATCCCCTTGCTAGTTAAAATGAGCAAATGTATCTGATGACATTTTACAGTAATCTATTGCATATCTCGAGTCAATGAAGGTTGAATGACCCTTGTTTGCACTCTGTCACACTGTCACACTATCGCTTGTTACTGAGCTTGAATAGAACTCAGCAGTCACAGCAGTCTGTGTGTTTCATAACATCAAATCAAATCAAGTGAAAACATGGACCAAAAAATGAACAAAGGTTCATTCCAAACCCTCTACAATTATTCCAGGACATTCAAAACACTAAAACGAAATGAAATGTTTTATAATACAAAAAAAGAAGATAATGTGTTAAAATACTGTTATTCATCCTGTATGTATTTTGTTAAAAATTTCCATCTTTCCATTTTTATTTCTCTTGCATATTAAATACATTAAATGTTGTCTGATTTTCTGATTTAAATTGTTTGTCATGAAGTCTGATTTAATAAAAAAGTACACACTAATCTTATTTATATTAAAATGTCAATTTAATTTAAACCTCAAAAAGCTATCTTTGTGATGACATTCGAAGACTTTCAGACTAAACTAGTTTTTATGAGCGTAGCACACACATGATGTTTCAAAAAGAATTAGAAGATAGGATTTATTATGTCCAGATTTCATTTAAACAGTGCCTAAAGGTCGACAAGTGAGATCAAACCCAAAAAGTGTAATTCAAAAGTGCAACAGAAAACATCAAAGAAATGTGTCAAATGACAGCAACATAAAGAAGAAACGTATTCATACAGGACTTTTAGCTGTTGAACCATTTCACACACATGTAGTGCATAGAATGAGTCCCCATGTGTGTGCAAGTGCTCTTTTACAAGCCTATAAATCCCTGTTGTTATGTCAAAGATCGAACATGAATAACAGTGAGGAAAGATGACACTGAGATCTGATATTGATCTTTATGGAGCTTTTTAATGCTTCAAATGTTGTTTTTCCTTTTATAGAAACACTCATATCTAACTCCTGTTGATACTTGTCCTTTTAATGATCTATCCTGAGGTCAAAGACATTATGCACAATATGTCTTGTATCTTGAATCCATAAGTGGGAGCAAGAGAAAATGAACAAAGACATGTTTGACATCTGTTTGCTGGTGAGACAAGACATCTCCATATTGTGTGGTTAATGTACTTAAAGGTCCAGCCCAGGATTTGAAACACAGGGTGAGAGAGGAAAATTAAGAAATATGAGGACTAGCACTTCTCGTCAGTTAGACAAATGTTGGTTCATCTGCTCACTGCTTCACACACACATACATGCAAAGAGACAAGATGCAATTGACATAGCATGATTAGGCTGTTCCTTGACCCACGAACACTGCCTCTCATTAAGGTCCTCATTTGCGGAACAATTTCAGAGGCAGTAGACTGGTACATAATGTGCAACATCTGCCTGTTCCCTGTTTCTTGTACAGACACACAAACTGACACATGGCACACATTAATTAGTTTAAACTACATCTATAGATTTAAAATACAGTTATCACAAGACTAAACCAGCCAGAGACAAAAAAAAAATGTCAGGCCCACTTTCTTTTACAATAAAGCTTGAAAGTGACTCATTAGGAAGCGGTAAAATACAGTGAATATAGTGATAAATCAAAACAATTCTCTCTGATTGAGCCAGTAACTCAAAGGGATCTTCTTCTTACCATCCCTTCTTTCATCATCAAAATGCATATAATTTGGCCCCAGACACTTCCAGTCACTTGCATGTTGCACACAGACATGTCCCACCATGTTTTGACAGTTCCTCCTGCTGCTGCTCTTTCCTACAGTATATGTCTGAAGCAGCTTGTAACTCCTTCTTTTAAGTGTTTGTTGTCTGTGCCACTAATGACAGATTAATCCACATCTGAGAGTGTTTTAGGCACATAAAAGACAGACCTCGGGGGAAGGGAGTCTTATTTCTCCAACGATGAGCTTCCTGCATTTACAGTGAAACAAACTTGAACACCTTTACTTTTAACACTGTCATTGTTTGATTTTAGGCCTGCCTCTTCAAAACCATCACTAAAGGGCGTACACTTACCGCTGCATGCCGTGTTGCAATATTTAGTCCACAGGTTTTGTCATGTGTGGGGTAAATGTTTCAAAGTCTTTGTTGTGATATTTGGCCATAAGAGTAAATCATCACTACCTTAACAATATATATATATTCTTTATTGATTTATTATTAATATATATATTTGTCTCTTTATATTTTTTCACCTATTTATTTTCATTTATGTGTTTTTCAATATGTTAAGAATGTTAAAGTGTTAAGAGTATCTAATAATCGTGATTAGAATGTTTGCCATCATGTAGCAGCTCTACCTATTTGCTCTCAAAAGTTGTGATTTTTACATCTTAAAGTGGAAATTCATACTGCAAATTATAAAAGACTTATCCGTTTAAGTCTGCAAGGTACATTTGCTTCACGTCTCTTTTTGGTTTTCTTGGCATAGTTTAGTGGTATGTGCGCCGTGTACGGAGGCTGAAACCCTCAAAAGGTGGCCAGCGGTATGAGTCCGACCTGTGGCTCATTTCCTGCACATCATTCCCCCCTCTCTCTCTCGCCCTGGTTTCTGACTCTATCCACTGTCCTGTCTCTAAATGAAGGCAGAAAAAAAACGACATTTTTAGCTTTCTGTGGGTTTTACCAGTATGTACATCATTACTATCTTACGAACCTGCAAAAAAAATCAAACATACGTTTGCAGTTTAAAAATCCTTATGTCATTGAACATTATCTTTTAAGAGTACATATTGATGCAACTGTTTTGTTTTTGGTCTTTACATTTCTATTGTCTGTTTGGCGACTGCTTTTTTATTTTCTGGCTGATCACCCGGGCAAAAGATTGAACCCACAAAGAGCGGTTTTCCTGATTGTTTTAATCTTCAATTATAAAATCTGAAATATAACTATTATGACTAAGTCAAGAGTTTTCACACCTAACCCTTACTTCCTTAAAATCACATCAATATAAATAATCAAATTAATAGTAAAAGACTTGTCGTTTTTTTGTATAAGTAACACTGTCACAAAATGAATCATACATACCTTGTTAAACTTTATATTTGACAACATCTCTGTTCAGCAGAAACAGTCTGTTAAGAAAACAGAGTGTATCCTACATTCAATTCTATTTTTAGCTTGTCTGCTGCCAGTCATGGGAGTTGTAGAGGGTATGTGGAGTGTTTAGAGCGAGATATGGTCACGTGATAAAACATGTTCGTCTGACTGAAACAGACGACTTTTCTGTCATGACTAAAACATCTTTTAACAGTTGGGGTTTTTTTAGATTTATTTTTGGGCTTTTTGTGCCTTTATTGGAGAGAGAGGACAGTGGATAGAGTCAGAAATCAGGGAGAGAGAAAGAGAGTGGGGAATGACATGCGGGCAAATAGCCACAGGTAGGATTTGAACCCGGTCCGCAAGCTTGTTGGACTACAGCCTCCATACATGGGGCACGCGCACAAACCAATGAAGGGGGTTTCTAGTTGTGTTGCTTTGCTTCCCTACCTGACCAAACTACTTAACCTGTCACTATAGCATAGCTTTTTTTTTAAATGGTAAATAGACTTGAGCTTTTATAGCTTCTAGTCTTCTGACTACTCAAACACTTTTACTCTGCATGTCACACCTACCCATTCACACACTGATGGTAGGGGCTTCTATGTAGTGAGACCATCAGTAACTAATCCTTTTCATCCACATTCATACACTGCTGACGAAGCAGTGGGAGCAATTTGGGGGTTAAGTGTCTTTAAGTGGCCTTCCGGTTAAGAGACGACGACTCTACCAACAGAGCCACTGCCACTCCGTTTCAACTTCACTGGATGATACAAATTAGATGTGACCGATATGTATATCTGCAAATGTAAACCAGCGGTTTATTGACGATGCTTTTGTGCATCTCTCGTTGCACGATTGGTAAAACAGTTAAGAGCTTTCCCTTGAAACAAAGACACCTCTTGCATTGTAAATCCCAATAAGCATGCTTGTCTCACTTCTGTTCTACCTCAGCGGAGCCGTGGGGAAGTTTCAAGCGCTAGACAGCATTTAATCTACCAGGGGAAGAAGAAGAGGAAGAAGAAATGACACTGAGTTGTGATCATGCAAATGCACCTGCATGAAAAATTCAAGAGCCAAACGACAAGCCCCTGTGTGCAGGCGCTGACAGACGAAGGAAGAGAGGCACAACGTGACACTCCGTGGAGGATTGTGAAAGCAGTCTCCGCCTGCCGCCTCAGGTAAAGCGGGGATATTGTCTGCATTAATGTGGCCTCGCTTTGATGCTCAGGGTAGAAAGAAGCTGAGAACTGCTTGAGTTGACAATAGGTACTAAAGAGTCACAAGTCCCCAGATTTAAAGGCGCAATGATTGTACAAGTGCCAGCGGGGATGTCGAATGTGCTGCGTGTTTAGCAGAACATCACTCCCTCTCTTTGTGGAAATGAGACAGGCTCTAACATGTGCGAGGCTTTGAACACAGTCACTTTGTAGCATGCTGATGGCTCTATTTGTCGGCTGTTAAGAGGGAACACGATTAGATAATAACAAGCTGTTATCACATTTGCCATTTCAAATTGAAATTGGCCACCCTCAACAGTTGAATTCATGCGCAACAGAAGACGTTTAAAGTGTGTTTGTACACATTTCTATTAAAGTCATGCCCTGAGGATGGTTATTATATCTCTCACTGGAGTCCGTGGGAGAATTATCTGCTACTCTTGACCTTAAGCATGAGCCATCCTCATGCGGAATCCTGTGAGACCTTGGACTGTCTTACAAAACCCCAGGACAGAGAAACCATTGATTACCACTCCTCTTCCCTCTCTTCAGCCTTTAGACATACGGTATCTGTGCACCTAGATCACAAAATTCTGGCTCAAATCCTTCCTTCGTCACAAACCTTACACTCTATCTGTGCTGTCATGTGCATTCCTGTATGCATGTGATGTCGCTGACCTCCCCTGAGGCCCCCCCTCCCCTCGACAACATGCTGTGTGCACAAGCCCCCTTGTTCACGTCCTAACCCCTGCCCCGGTGATATGACGTGGACCTCTGTCTGCCTCCCATCTGATGACCTTCTGCTCCTATCCTCGACAGACGAGCGCCCTCATAAAGGAGGAATTGATCCACAGCAGCGTTTTTTTTGTGTATTTGTGTGTGTTTGTGTGCTTGTGTGTATCCACAGTCCTACGAACCTTAGGGCCACACTCAACTCACAACTCACCCAAGTAGTGTGCCATCCCGACCCTGGTTACCCCCCTCAGGATGTGTGGGAACAGAGAGTTGGGCTATTTCCCTTGGGCTCTTTCTACGGAGCTTGTCCTTTGCTTGGTGAAAGGGTAAATTAAGGTGGTCAGGTTGTATTTAAGTTCATATTTCCCCCGAGTGTGAGAGAAGAGGAGACCAAGGACATGGGACATTGATCGAGTAAATGCTGTCCAGTTGGAAAAACAGCCGTCAGATGAGAAAAAGTATTTGTCTTAATTCCAACACCTGTGGTTCCATTTCTATGGGTTTAGGGGAGTCATACTTAACTCATAAAGATTAAGAATTGTCCCTCAATCACAGTACAATTTTACTGAAGTGTTTCTCTTTAATACTCTTTGTCTTTTTTGATCAAACTCCCTAAATGACCGTTATGATTTTCTTGTGTATCCAAATTTAAAGTTGAAGGATACGGGATTTCATTTATTTAAAATACAATGAATTTATTGATTGGGTTCATATCTAAACTTCACTACAGTCATGTACACAGACAGGGTGGGGTAAATGTTCTTGTACGACAGGTTTACATCACATCACTGCAGTGAGTAATAAAGACACCTTTATTGCCCAAACATTCTCCCGTTTGATAAAGGGAAATAGATAATCCAGTCCAGGCAAACTGACCTTTCCTGTGCATAGTGAGAGCGACTTAATAAACAGGGACCTCCCAGGATTTGATGTGTCCACGAGTGTGGAGCGGTAGCTGCCGATGGTTCCCCCAGGAGGAGGATCACTTCAGTAGAAGGTTCAATAGCTCATTATCAGGTCCCACCGGATAATTAGTGAACAGTAGGATCCTGTCACAGGGACAAATACTCCACTTTCCTCTCAAGCTGCATGCAGTGCTTACTTGTACAGTACACATGAAATGTTGTTGTGACATCCAGGTTGGTATACAGCAGAGGCCACATGGGATGGATTTTTTTTTCCGGCTGGTACAAATATCACACCTTTCACAGCAAATGACATGCAGTACACATTTCAAGACTTGGGACCACAGTCCATCCTGTATGATACATTTAATAGTTTAGAAAACAAACTTGTCAGAGCTCTCTGGTGGATGGAAGAAAATGTTTTTCACCATACTGTCTATACAGGCTGCTTAGTGAAAGTAGCTCTTCAACAGAAGTAGCTGCAGTTCTCCAGTGTTTGCTGTATTGTTCAGCAGTCAAAGCCTGATCCATAATCACTATCAATATTGCATAAAACTCCAGAAGATAGACTGAAATAGAAGAAAAACGATAAAGCTACATAAAACCTGTAGAAGACAGTTTTCCAATGCAATTTTGGTTACTTGTCTGCAGACATGTATTTATATTCATAATTATATACTGGTAAAAAATACATAATTACTGGTACCTACAGCTTTGACATGCCCAATTGAATCTTTAAGTTCTTGATTAAAAGTCAATGCAGGTCCGTAAGCCTTTGCGTATGCAGCTGTATCAGACTGACAGATCATGTGACCGGCATATTTTTCTTGGATGTTAGATGGTTGATGAATTCACTTCAACCATGTCAGTGAAGGTGTCTTGTGAGTCTCTTGTTGCTATTCTTGCACTTAATTGCACACCTCCACATTGCACTTTTACATCTCTCAGTTAAAATGTCCATTTTGACATTTTGGTATGAGCGCTTGACTGATTTGACTGTGATTTTGTATATTGTTTCTTATTTAGTTGTGTTGTTTCCTTATTTTAACTTTATTTTGGTTTTACTTTCGATGTTGCCCTTGTCTCATGCGTGCTCCCGCTGAATAACAAATGTTCCCTTGTGGGACAATAAAGAAACTGAAATATGTTTTAGGAAAGTTTACATGCTGCAGGGATTATTTTCAGTTGCATTTTTCTATTCTGAGAGTAGGGAATAATGCATTGGCAGTGCTTCAAGTTGTTCATATGTAGTAAGCCACAGTAAAGCTGGCATAATATTGATTTTGAAATTTGCCTGGATCTATGAAATGAGACCAGATTGTATACTGTGTCCTGGATGAAGTACGAGTTACAAGAGCCACGAAAGCCTTTTGGATTAGTTAGGGTAAAGAGAATGCTTTTAGATATCATGCGTAGTCTCTCTAACAAACTGACTTGTAAGAGTGGATAATATAGAAAAACAAATCACAAGCAATCTCGATAAGTGTTTTGCTGATTTTTTGTTTGAGCATTTGGGAACTTTCCACACTGGTGCTCTGTTGATTTCAAAAAGTTTATTTCATTAGTGTATTTGTAATGTATAAATATGATTTCAAAAAGGTGATGGTGTGGACCCCTACTCACATCATTTCACATACTGTACTTTATATAAGATCTATTCCTTTATCAAAACATCAATCAGGGGGAAAGAACTATTTGCCTCAACAACAATTATCTATAGGAACGATCAGCCCTGCACAATCAGCCCACTCATAAATGTAGGAGCACATTTGTTTGAAACAATTATGAACTAAAGAGATTGCTAGAAGCTGCAAAAAGGAGTGAGGCTATCCACACTTTGGATGTCATATCAATACCATACAATCACATATCTTGTATTAATCATGACCATTTAAAAGCTTTGCAAGATGCTAACAGCTACAAAAAGGTCATGTAGCTTTGATGTGCACTTTCTGTCATATTACTCATCCACAGCTCCTGTGTCTGTACGGCTAATGATCAGAAACACTTCCTAAGGCAGATTTTAAGCAGCATCAAAGCTTTGAAAGTCCACACAAAGAGATTCAAACACCTTGTTTTTTTTATTTTTTTCCTGGACAATCCTTTAAAGGCTTGTTGTTTTGTTGCTCACATAAGTATGTAATATCTCATTTAATTAGCAATGTAAGCCCTCTGACAAACAGGCATATGGTCCTCGCTCTCCCACGGCCTTGGCCAGCCAATGAATATGCATATCCTGGGACCCGAGTAGCTTGTTACCCTGGAATGAATTCTACACAAGCCTAATCCCTGATCTATTATTTACCCCTTGACCAAACATGCAAGTGGGGCTTCCAGACGCTTGACTTGATAGAAATGACTGCCCTGGGATTGGACTGCCTCTCTCTCTCTCACCCCCGTGCAGGAGCCAGGCTGAGGAGCTTTGTGTGTCTCTCTTTCTGCTTCACACACGACTCGCACGCACACACACACACGCGCACACCCCTCCCGCCTTCAGCTCCTCGTTCTTGAGATGTCTCAGTCAAACGTTGAGCAAATCCTGCGATAAACCAGAGCACTATTAAACTTTGATGAGCGCACCCACGTCTGATGGACACAACTGAGAAAATCTGTGCCACATCCCAGCAGTGCACGCGCATACACACCATAAACTATTTCAAACTTCCTTAAACACGTGTGCCAATGTGTGCGCGCGCATGAGGCGTGCGTAAAGTGTCCTCGCGAGGGCAGAGGAAGTTAAAAAAGGGAAAGTAAGTGCCACTCAAAAGTTAATGCATGGTTTAAATGATGGCAGGGAATTTAATATATATATATATATATATATATATATATATATTAAATATATATTTTTTCCCCTGTAATGTTTATTGCACACTAAATCATTTTCCAATATGTTGCATTATTTGATAAAGCAAAAATATACATATACAGGCAACACCAAACACACTCAGGTTCATTGCTTCTTTTCACCCGAATCAGTATTGCGGCATCTTTTGCCGATTTCCTATCTTAGGGCTGAGGATTTTTGGCACACTTTTGTCGTTCACTTGTGTGACTCTTCCCTCCTGACACAAAATCGTCAATCAACCCTCTGCACCGCAGTCACTCGGGTTACAGTCACACACTGTGAGTAAAACTCTTGTCTGAATTACAGCAGCCACCTTCTCTGCAGCCCCGGACCGTCCGCAGCTCTCCTCGGCGCGCTGCGCTGACTCTGCAGAAGGATCTCATCGTGGAAGTGTGTGAGGCGTTTTTCTTCGTTTCCCCCTGAATAGGAGACGCTTTCACAACCAAGCATTTGGCTGTCAGCGACCCTGACCAACTTCTTGGCATCTTCAGTTTACGGTTTGGGAAAAGGAGAGGGGACAGAGCGTCGTGGTCGTGCGTTCCTCTCCGTGAGACCGACGTGTATCCAAACGTCTCGACGCGCGTCTTTTCTCAGTGAAGCCGCCCGGTGAGGACGCAGAGGTTCTTGGGATAAAGCGAGTGACTGTTTTCCCGTCTTGTACCCTAAAAACTGTCACAAAAGCGATGATAAGTTTCTGAAAGAAACACGGACCGTGAATCACCTCAGACAGCGTGCAGCATTGAAGAGGAGAAAGTTCCCCACTTGAGGGCGAAATCAGACTTTTTTGAGGACGCCAACTTTGAAAAGTGCCAGCAACCCCGGGATCTGTCAGAAACAACATGCAGCAATGGTAAAAATGTTTTTTACGTTTTAGTTTACTTGAGTTATTAAGAGGAAGAGTACTTATAGTAAAAAAAAAAGAAAAAAAAAAGAAGGGACTTTTCTACAACTTCTGAGTTAGAGTGTCAGCTGAACGTGTCTGAACACATTAAAAGTAACCAACAGCCTATTCCGTTTCTTCTTTCCCCACACTTGTTTTTATTTATATGACTCATCTACTAAACTTTTTCTGCCTTTAAAAGAAAATGTATTTCTTCTGCTTGTTTTTTCTTCCTCTTAACCCTCTTAGTCTTGTGAAAATCTGAAGTTTATCATCAAACCTTTTGTGAGCCTATTAATGCCACGCCAGAAATGAGACTAAGAACCTGTGACACCTGGAGGGAGTTCACAAAATATGACCTTACTTAATTTTATTTTAAAGTCTGTGTTTCACCTTAAAATTGTGATTCAGTTCTCTGCTCCCCAAAGACAAACAAAAAAAAACTTCCACTTGATGTCTTGAGGACAAGTCGTTGTTAAACATCTCTTAAATGCTTTTATTGTTTACACATGAAATATGTCTGAAGGCACTTCATACCACATGTTGATTCAGGTCTTCATATTTAAAACTAAGATTTCTTTAATTCAACAAAATACATGCACTGTTGTCAGAGAGAAAACAAGTAGCCTATGATAGCTGATAAAAGTCTTAAGTATTTTTGCTTCAGTAAATGTGAGCAGATTTCATTTCATAGCTCGCAGCAAGTTATTTCTCAGGCCTAAAATCCCTCGGCTGTAAATCCTGCTTCACCTTTCTGCAAAAATTCCTTCTAGAAGTTCATGCTATTTTTTCTGCAAGGTATTATTGATTTCTTGAAATATTCACAGTCTTGTTTTTAGATTTTTGGGTCTGTTGGATCTTTGTCTGAATAGATCTTACACAAAAAGAGAGGTTTTGCTTGTGTAAGATGTCAGTGCAAACAAAAGCTCTGGGTAATTTGATTTATCACTTTTAACGATTTGATCTGTGTCAGTGATTCTGTACTGAGTACACTTCCCTAAGTGCCTGTTTATATTACTGTACCTGTAAAAGAAAACTCAGGAAGCTCATGGCCATCCTGCGACAGTCAAAGCAGAGTTTCACAGAGGCATTTCATGTCAGTGTAAGACATTTCAGCCCGACATATCTGGAGGCTTTAGGGAAGAGTGAGCGAGACACTTAGAACAGAGATACAGAGAGAGAGATATATAGAGATGAATGGCCTCACTTTAAAGCACCACAAAAGCACCTTCACACTCTCATCAGAGACGTGTGTGCGATTAATGTCTGGCACAGTGTATGGGCCTGGTCTAAGTGTGTGTGTGTGTGTGTGTGTGTGTGTGTGTGTGTGTGTGTGTGTGTGTGTGTGTGTGTGTGTGTGTGTGTGTGTGTGTGTGTGTGTGTGTGTGTGTGTGTGTGTGTGTGTGTGTGTGTGTGTGTCAGTGATGTTTCATGTGCCTGAGCGGGTGCTGCCATTACAGTAAAGAATGCCAATTCACATTCCTGAAGTGGCATTTCATTACCTTTTTCTGAGCAGTCAGTCTAATTCAAAATTACCTTAGTGTAAAATAAAACCCATGTTAAATTCTGGTGTTCCTTTCCTCTCTGTCTCAAACATGTGTGCCAAAGCAACACACTCTTCAACATTGTCAAAAGGTCAGAGAACAAGTTATAGTGTGTTGCTGCAGGGAAATACTCAGACCAAAAAGTGTATATTCCTAGAAAAACAATACAACTGCGGCAGACAATAATACAGGAAATGTGGAGGTAAATGTCCTCACAAGATGGCCCCAGTTCAGCCTAGAGCCCTCCGACGTGAGGTTAAAGAAAAAGTTAAAGTTGTCAGCGGCTGCAGCGAGGTCGTGATTCCTCTGGGTCTGTGGGAATCAGAGAGTGTGAGAGTGTGTGTGTGTGTGTGCGGGGTGGGAGCCACTGGTTAGTCGGTTCAATAATCTGCTGGACAGGTAGGCCTGTGACGCCCCCCTTAGAGAGGCTGCTAATGAAGAGAAAGGCTGCTTAGTGGTGCTCCGCTCTGACCCCACCAACCCTCCCTGTCCCCCCTGCTGGCTCCCTCTGATTTCTGCTCACATTGAAAGCTCCTTCCTCCTCTTTTCCCTCTACACTCCGTCTTCTCTATGCAACCTGGTTCATTCACTTTCTCATTTTTTTTCTCAGGAGCTTTTGATTACTGATTCAATTTCAATTCAACTCCGACTTGTTGGTCCTTTTTTTATTTGTGCACCCTTTTTCACATTTTAAAAAATTACTTTGGAGAGATTATTGCTATTTGACCTTCATGTTCCGACATTATTTTTGCAGAACTAATTTGGACAAAGCTGCACTCTAATGTTAAGTTTTGTACTTTGAACCGTGCTTAATGGAATATATATATATATATATATATATATATATATATATATATATATACAGCATTTTTCTACCTCTTACCGCTCTAGATTTTTCACATCAATGCACTTGTGATATCTCAACAATATCAAAGTATATGAGATCAAAGGAAGTTAATTACTATGTGACCCGTTCAGCAAATCATCTTCCAACGTCTGTTTCTAGAGTGATGACTTCTGTTGTCCTCCCTCCTTAAAAGAAGTCACATGATAAAAATGTCAACATGGGAAATTGAGATGAGTTTATATTTTCTCCTCCGGATCAGCTTGTTCAACTTTGGAGCTTTGGATTTAAAACTTATGTTACTTAAAGCTCCTGTGAGGAGTTTTTATCAGGTCATGAAACCAACTGAAATGAATAGTGATGCTTCTTCATCAGCTAAAAAAAGCAAACAAGACCATAATCGTCAAGATTAATATAAGTTATGTAGTTATATGTATTAATGATTTTAAGCTCTGCCACAGGGTAGGTGTCAGATGAGATGATTTACATAACACTGCAAAACAGACTTCTTTTGACATTTTCCACAGAAAGATTCACTATGAGTGATGTGTTTGACAGTTAAAAGACAGCACGAGGGCATTTTGGTGAAACAACACTACATAGTCACACATGTACAGGATAAAATCAGCATCGAGGTAAGATGTAGTGCTTTGTCTGATGGGGGCACAAAGAGCCACACAAATGAAAGTTCCTCACAGGAGCTTTAAGTTAAGCACCAGAAACAAAATTATGTGTTTTGATTAATCGATTTACTGACAAAACTATCAGAACATGCTCGCAGTACTTTTAATTGAGTTGTCCTGATAGCAATTTTAATCATTTATCCAAAAAACAACTAGTTTCAATTTAATTATCTTGTTCAGTTGACAAAAAAACAAAAGTGTGGGAAAGAGTGGAGAGTGTAATGTTGGTCAAAGCAAGCAAAAGACCAACAATTAGTCTTTAATTGCAGTTTTAATTGTTATTTAATCGAGAGGAACTTGTTATCAGCTGATTCTCAAGTCAAGGTATCGGTCTGGAATTGTCCTTTATTTGTTCTTTTATTCTTTAAAATGTCCTGGATTGGGTCATTACTTTATGGATATGGCTGTGCTTCCCTCCATCCATCCTCAGCTCCCACACTCTCATCTTGAGTGACTGATAGTGTGTCTTGGCCGTGACAGCAAAGGTAATATTTTGAAATGGGGAGTGGAGTCGTACACCTCGTGGTGGCTTTGGATGAAAACAAGACACTGTAACCTAAGCTACGGGCGACTAGAACGACTGAACGGAGACACTGTGAAATGTTCAAACAAATTGGATCGCAGGACCCCTAATTTAATAAAGAGCACAGCTTGAGACGTATTTGATTTAAAACAATATACACTTAGAAGACATAATTACATTTTTTTTGTACCTGAGCACACAAAGTAAGAAACTTAATCTTCACACACTTACACTCTTCAATTTCCTCTGAATACATTATGAAATTTAGTCTGTGTTAAAAAAGGGAAATAAATAAAAGAAAGTCATGAATAGGGTTAGCAGCTGTTGTGACATGAGCATTAAAGATGTGTTTAGTCTTGTGCTATCATGTAGACTGATATCGCTAAGAGTTTTTTAATCTGCATAATGATAGTTTTGTCTCAATAGTAAGAGGACTGTCACACTTTGAAACAGCAAATCAATCAGATTAAAATCAGGCTCAGCGCTACAAGCTGTTTGTACTGTAAACCGATACTAGTACTTACATGTGTTCACTTTTTGTGTGTTCTTCCTCGACTGGCTTTATTTCACTTATTAATCCAAACACTCTCATACTCTTTAAGGAAGGAATCAGGAAAACCTTGGTCTTGAACACACCCAGTGTGTGCAGAAGCCACACACTCCCTCCGTCTTTATTTGTTTAAAGTAGGAAATGATAGAACACATTTTGCACAGCTCAGCCTTTATAAAAGACTCCCCTGCTGCTGCATTTTTCTCTCTTCCAAGACACAGTCATGATTCTTACATTTTCAGCTGTAATTTGGGGTGGTCTTAATTAATTCTGTCCAGAACTAATTACTGTGTAAAATAAACACTTCAGTGTCACTGGGTGGCAACAGTCCGATCGGTGGGGAAATTACTTTTCACTTGTAATCCATACGTTCTTCAGCAGGGCCAGAATATAATTCATGTCGACGCTAAAGAAAGAGCACAGACGCTGGACCTGTGTAACGAACAGGAGTATAGTTGTAACCAAATGGCTCAGTTGGGAGGTATAGGGTTATGTGGTATAATTTATATTTTATAGCTCCCTCCTGCACTGACTGCGCTCCAGAATAAAGTTGTTCGATTTTGTTCCATGAACACTGAGTGAGAAAATCTGGGATTTCACTTGTGATGGAAACTCCAGACACCACTTAGTTCCTTGCTTTCTTCTATTTTTTTTATTTTCCTGTTCTGTCTCATTTCTAGCTTTCTGATACAAAGGCACCAAACTACAGATTTTTCTATATGTGTCTGAGGATGTTTGTTTGGACAACCGTGTGCTCTCTTTTTCTTTCTTTTTCTGGGTGTGTGCGTTAGTGGCCCATGCCTCAGTGATTCAAGGGGAAGGGAAGATTTCCTCAGGCCATACAGAGTGATTTGATTAAAAGAGAATAATTTGCCCTAAAGGTGTCTTTTCTCTTCCCTCCAAAAAAGCTGGTGGAAGAAATCTGATATGACAAGATAAGTGGTGGCTCATGAAAAATTCCTGAGGACTGAGACGGAGCACGTTGACTTTTGAATTATTGCCTTGAGTGTCTGCTTCCCTGCTTGTAACATGTCAATGTTATTTTTACCTGAGTAGCCTTTGAAATGATTCCGAGGTTCTCAATCCAGATTCTTGCCAGATTCTTTAATTTAAAACCTGTTTATGTTCTGTCCAAAGTAAGGGCAAAGAATACGCCACACTTCATTCCACACATTTTCTACTTCAGGCCTCTTTGACAGAATGCCAAAGTACTCTTTAATAGTACAGTTCCACATAATGTCATCTGCACACTTTGTTAAAAGAGATTAGAATGCCTAATCAGTAAGAAAAATGCTCATGGTGGATTGCAAGATGATAAACGAGGTTTGAATTTTGTATTTTAAATTGTGGAATACCACAGCAAGAAAATCTACTTTCCCATTGGTGTTGGAGAGAAAACACAATTTCTTGACAAGGATGACCATTTCTGTCTGTCTCCCCAATAACATCATTCACACAATTTTAAAGACATGGTGTGGAACAGCCTTGGGCTGGAAAATATTGGGCTTCTGTGCATAGATTGCTGCAAGTGTGACCTGACCTTTGATAAGCCAAAGAGGATAGATGGATGGATGGATGGATGGATAAAGCAATCAAGCCCAATTAAGTTCTATTTTTACTGGTCGCAGGGACAGTTGATATTAACACTTTCTTTCTGCATATGAAAAAGCAACGCTACAAGGGAGATGATTACCTTTGAAAATACAAGTGTTTCCTGAAACACCAAATAAGTTCCCTTCTAGCTGCTGGTGATACCTTACATGGATGTTGTATGCAAGAATATCTGCTTTAGAAAAGGATGCTTTTAGAACTACAGATCCCAGCTCCAACTTCTTGATCAACTTTGCTGACATGGTCTGCACTTCTGTTCTTTCCTCTTCCAATAACACTGATACTTGCACTTCCACATGAAACATCTGAAACAGAGAAACCCCTTTGTGTCCATTCAGCTAAGAAAAGAAACTTTACTGTCTCAAGTATTTTTATTTTTTTTTCCAGGCTGGCAATTTAGAGGTCTAAAAAGTAAGTGTTGCCAGACCTCCATGAAGATTAAGGCTCAGAGATGCTCATAGGAGATGTTTGGAAAGTGGAAGTCTACTGATGTTTAAACAGCAGCTTATTGGTGATGTGACAGCATTTTTAATGATTTGGATCTGATGGCTTGTGTATGCTGCATTTTGTTTTCTGCTTTTACCCTGTGGTAGGCCTGGATTAGTTAGAATTGAAATGCCTTCAACGACAATAGGCATGTGTTGTTTTGGCAGGTTTTTTAAGTCATACAGCTCACTTGCATCTGATGGAAAAGGCATGCTATTTGTTAAATACACATATTCGCATAAATGTAACCCAGAGCCCATTATCAGGCCTCAGGTTAAAATTTCCCAATTGGTTCACCGTTAACTACAGTCATTTGCATGTCAGTTCATTAGTGCCACCAAAAGAAAAAAGATGCCTTCACTCAAAACTCTGCCTGAATGCTACCGCAGACAGGTGTTCAGAGAATTCAACTCAACAATGAAGCCAAATCATAACTTAAAGTTGAACATATCTGAATTACACTGTTGGTTGGACCACCACATCCAAAGGTAGTTCATTAAGCGTTAATTTAACTTGTTTCCAAACATTTCATTTCAATTTTGAGATCAAAGAAGTTTGAGTTTTTGACCAGTGTTAGGATATAAAGATATGATAAGATCTTTTCATCCAGTACAAATCGGAAAGTCAGCTATACAACCCACTGTATATATAATCTGCTCTTGTTGATCTTTCTGGTAGGGTCAGTATTTGCGCTAAAGTTACATTAATTTCTATGTTAATGTATAGGAAGCATAATGTAAATCCCATGTATGCCAGGCCAAGAGGGCGCAGGAGCAATCTTGTTTTTTTTTACTTTGAGTAGGCTTTATCCAACATTGATTATTATCTGAATGCATTGATAATGTGTCAGGCACACATGTAACCTTGTTGGCTGAATGTATAATCTGGCCTCTATTACCCAGTCTCACTGCAGAAATTAGACTCCTTATCCTTGTAGAAATTTTGTAATTGATTTAGGATGTACAATTCAGTGTATTGTGTTTGCATGTATTCATACCCGCAGTGGAATGTCTGAATACTTAAAAAGAGACTTTGTTCCCTCCAGTAATAGTGTTGTCAGAAAGATATCCAGCAATTACATTTGTTTGTGTTCAAATGACCAAGCCCTCAACCAGCTATGGTAACAATGACTCATGTCAAGGGGATACAAAGGAGAAAGTTGGATGACATTTTATATCGCCACATATGGAGGAGGTCATGATGGTGTGGTCAGTGTACATTTGGTTCATTTTCATGGGAAAGATTTAATAACTTTAAGCCAATATAATGATCTTTCCCTTACCCTACCACAGTGTTATTCTAACACTAAAAGGTACACATTTGAAACCAAAACCATTTGTTTTCTCTAACCCTTACCAGCTGGTGATGTGCCTAAAACCTTTGGGCCCAACTGAGATCTGCACTTGTTTTGGAAGGCACTCGCAAATTATGTTCCGATCAAAAAACATGTGTTGTTAATGCAAGTCACATTCTTAGCACTTAAATATTTGAAGCCATGTAGCTAACCAATCTTATCAACGGATCTTAACCTTATCATGGTTTGGCAGGAATGCATGGATTCAGTCTTTTGGACGGATTTGATGAAATTGAATAGAAACGTCCTTCTTTAGTCAGGTGACATTAACATATTTTGTCACCAACCATCAGGGGATTTCAGTTTTAATTGATTGTGCTGCATCTTACTGTGAAACGCACCATCACCACACACCTGGATGACTAGAAGTCGTACCCAGTGATTGTTGGTGACAAAGTTGCTATTTAAGGTGATAATCATAGTAATTAGGCAGTCTAAAGAGGTGATGGGATATTGTGTGTTTGTTTGTGTCTTACTTCACTTTTACTGTTTGAGGGAACTTCATAAGCTGTCTGTGAATGGCACATCTGTATAGTGTGTGTGTGTGTGTGTGTGTGTGTAGTCTGTATGCAAATAATTGTGTGTGTGTGTGTGTGTGTGTTTTCACATGCTTTTGCTGCAGTGTGTGTTTTAGGAGCTGAGTGTTGATCTGCTGACAGGTAGTGTGTGAGGAGGGGGACAGTGGCCCTTTTGAGACAGACACAAGAGACGAGTCTCTGAGCAAGGGAGAGAGAGAGGGCCTCTTTCATGTGACTCCACATTCCACCAAGGCACAGGCAGGGAGAGGCACAAGACGAGACATGCGTCCCCCTTCGTCACTCCCTCCTCCTCCTCTTCCTCCTTCTCCTCCTCCTCCTCCCCCCACTGCACCCGCTTTCCCTCCCCACCCAGCCTCCACCTCTCTCCTCTGCAGTGACCTTAACATTTATCAAAGAGCCCCATGCGGGAATTCTTCTTCAGCATCTGTGTCCTGGCGGGAGAGTTAGACACACATATGCATGACACAGACACACTCTCACACACACTTTGTCGCACAGCAATCTGTTTTGAATATTGCAGCGCCGTGGAGGGCCTGTCCTTGTTGTTCCCTGAGCCAGGGAGGCCAGCCTCGAGACACTCACACACAGAGACATGGACACATGCTTGCACAAACACTCTCTCCTCCTTCTTGTTTCTTTATTGTACCTCCTGTCACTTTGTCCTATTCATTTAACCTTTCATTAGAGCCAGCAGACAGCCCTGTGTGTGTCTGCACAGCTTCAGGAACAATGCCAAAAAAGCCCCACTGTCACAGTTATTAGATTCCTCTGGCCCCCTTTTACCCGGGCAACTCAATATTGAGAGAGTGAGAGAGGGGAGGCAGGATGGGAGAGAAAGTAAGGGAGAGAGTGGAAACAGCATGGTTGATGCTGCCACCAAACTCCTCTGGTGAGGGATCCTCTTGACTTGTCAAGGACATGTGGCACATGTTGATAGTAGACAGGTCTCAGACAGAGCAGGGAGAACATAGGGAGAGAGAGAAGGGGAGGGCCGGCCTGCTGTGTGGGTTGTGTTGTGGTACAAGGAGGGGTACGACTGAAAACACAAACAGTTTGTGGAGGAATTCTGTTTTTAATACACAGCCAGGAAGGACAGTCAGGTCCCTGAGGAAGGACAGAGAAGTGTCCCATGCTGCTTTCCTGTCTGTCCTTTTGAGGGATCTTCTGAGTCTGTTCTCCGTGTTCTTTTTAAATGAGGATTAAAGAACACATTCCTGATTATCTGGTGAATTTCATAATCTCAATAGACTAGAAATCATGTATTTGTGAAGAGGAACAAAAGATGATACAAATAAACCTTGGGAATCATCATATATATTCAGATTTTGGACACTAATGGCAATAACTATGGTGGACAGGTTGAAAAGGCAGGTCATTAAGAACTGGTCTTACCCTAACCACAGGGATAATGCAAAGTGAAAATGCCCAGGAAAATGTTATCTTAGAATTATTACTTGACCATATTACTCAAAACATATAGGGTGTGATTAAATTAGCTTTTTTTTATGGCATTGAGAAAATGTGCAGGTTTACCTTCTTTTTCATTGAGAACATAAACAGGGCTGCAGGGCTACATTTCCTTAAAGACAGATTTGTTGTTGCAAATAACTTCTGAATAGATTATCATTTCTTGCAGACAAGTTTGCTTTTACATAAATTAACAAGTTTTCTACAGTATGCCAATTTTAATTAAGCCTTGTTCAGATGATAACTTGTAATGTCAACCAATACAAGGCCTTCAAATCAACAGATTCTCTTCATACCAACTCTATGAAGCATGCAGATTGAACCATAACTTATCTTCATGGAAAATTGACTATGGTTTGTTAAGTGCGGTTTCAGGGTTAAAAACTACAAAGAAAGAAGTTTGTTCCTGCTATGATAAATTGTGTGCTGCCTTTCTGGTTACTTTCACTCCTGTTTTTGGTCGGTCCAGCCCAGTCAGCAGACAGCACACTGATGCTCCTCCAGTAATACATTAGCTGAAATGAATCAAGGCCTGGAGTGGGGAGGCATTGGTCACTCTTGTAAGGGGCAATGAATCGCTCACCTGTCATTAGAGATTGAGCGCGCGCACACACACACACATGCACATACACCCCCACACACACACACACACACACTTTCCCTTGCCTGAAGACAAAGGGCCAGAAACAGAGTCTAAACCCTGACCATGATGAAGTCCATCTCTCACATCCCTCAACCCCCCTCTCCTCTAGCTCTGAGGCCACCGCTCACTCTGTGTGACTGTCTCTTTATTATCCTCATCCCGTCACTTAGTCTGACTCTTTTTTTCTGTGCTCTCTGTTATCCCCTTACTCCGCCCTCTCCACTGCCTGCAGGCTGTCCATCCACCTGTCTGCCCCACATCCCTCTAATTCTCTGATTGGACTCTCTCTTTCCTTTCTCTGGGCTATAATTGATGGTGGTGTTATTGTGCCCATTTATCTGGCCCTTAAGCCATTCCTTCAGGTCAGCACTACTCTACCATTTAAGACATACTGGGATTGGACTAGACAGACTTTTTTGGGGTCTATTTTTGGGATATTCCTGAATGTGTGCCAAAATGAGGGTAACCTATTTGCTTTATCTGTTTAAGCAATGCAACAGTTGATTGGTTTTCAAAGTGTTCCTCAAATTCAAAGCTATCTTGACAACCACACTTGATTTACTTTGCCTTTTTGTATCATTTAGAGACAAAATATCAGCAGAACTGCATTTTCCCTCTCAAGTGTAGAGTTTGTCCTTGGCCACCATAGAAATGCACACAGTGGCCCTGATTGTGTTCTTCGTTTTGGTGGTCTTTTCTAAAAGCATATTTCGAATTACTTCTAAAACTATTCTGCAAAGTGTTCAAGTGAAGTTGCTTTTCAAAGGATCCCAAAGAGATAAAAAAAAACTCACTACCTGTTAAGAAGTTTTCAGTTCTGTAACATTTTCGTACCTGTCACATGCACACTAATCAAGGTCCTCCTGCTCAAACATTGATTAGTATTTTGAATGTTCCACTTTTCATTTGAGCTCAGTTGAAGTTATCTTGCGGTTGGACTTCCTAAAAGATTTACATTTGGTGAATAAAGTGTCTGGTTGGATATACAATTTAGCAGGGACCGGATACCAGCACCACTACTTGGCAAAAAAATAAAATAGAATACAGAACAAGATATTGTACTAAGCCATTTCTTACTCTTCTTCTGTCTCACTTTGTCCCTGTCTCTGTCTTCCTCTCTTCTCCTCACTCTCTTTCTGGCCCCAGGTCCCTCCCCAGCATGGGCCTTGTATTTATTACCCTCTAAGTAATCACTTTGCTTTCTCTTTTGATAGACTGTTATTGCTCTAACTAGCCGAGGTCCCTATAGGTATTTGGAGGCTTTCCAGTTTTATTAGACAAAGGCCTCATTATTCAAGGCCAGCATTAAGACTACCATTAGATCCATTTGCCCCCTAGTCACATGTATCCAATTGCAGCCAATTCATATTATAGCCCCGGCACACTTAGTATTTACAACACAAACATGCTCATTCCCTCTTGTCAAAGTTAAATATAGACGATATTCAGAAAGCTTTGCCACTTTGTAAGAGGTAGCTGTGAAGCTGTCTCTGCTTGTCTCCACTTTACAATCATTTTGTTTTAGCACACATTGTTCTGAAAAGTCATTATCAATATTCAGAAACCCCGTTTTGAGATGAAATTAAAAAGGCTTTTTGGGTCTCTTTAGACCAGATTCTCAGTCAAATTATACAACTATTAAATAAGAAGTAGTAAAAAGGATAAACAATTATTCATATTCTTATATCAAAATGAAATAATCTCTCCATGTAACAAATTATGACAAGTGCTTACATAATCTTTAAACCCATCGGCTATCGTTAGACAACAATATTGCCTCTGTGAGCAATGGCCAGCTTTTGGGGGCTTCCGCTGTAGCAAGGGGTTAGCGATAAATAACTTCCAGGCAAGACTCCTTTACTGTGAGCTGCCTTTGTTACAGTCCAACTAGAACCTTCAGAAACGAGAAGGGATGACGTATAAGAGCAGCTTGTGACCTGCGCTTGCATGCAGATGTCTGTTTATAGAGATTAATATAAAGCTAAATTGTCGGCAGATGATAGCCGATCAGTTTCAGTATTTCAGCAGATTGCCTTCTTTCTTTATTATTATTATTATCTTCTCTCCATTAGGCTTTTTACTGCATAGGGCCAATGCCCTCTTCAAAGGTTGCGTCCAATCAAACATGGTGGACAAAGGGAAACCAAAACACTTCTAAAACCCCAAATCATGTCACTTGCCTACAGATTCTGCATTTTATACCAATAATGGAGACTCCATTGTGTTTCCTTAAAATACAGTGGTTTCTGGACCACTGGCTAGACTTTGCTTAGTTTGAGAATTAGCTCTTAAGAGCTAAATCTGTGTCTGTACAACAATGGAGTATGCTCGAGTAAACAGTAGACTGCAGCAACCAAGCTGGCAACTGCCTTGTAAACTCGCCTGCTGATGTTGATGTAGGCCTTCTTTGTTTCTTATGATACACCCACTTTTTAACATTTCAATGAACTTTATCCTAACTTTCTGTCTTGCCTTGTTTAGAAAATGTAACACTTTTTCTTTTCTGTTAGCCTCTGACTGGAGTGTGTCATGGAATATTATAGCCTTCAAACGTTAATGGCTTTTTCAATATCTAATGTACTCATTGAGTTTTTACTTTGTTTTTAAAATGTACTCTTGTGCACGTGGGTTTTTTAAACATCCCTGATATTAAAACCTCTATAAAACAAGCTATATAAACATATATTTACACAGAACGATCTTAAAATACATTTCTATGCATATCCAAAAAGATTAAAGATAAACACTGTGAAGATCTCTCATAAGTTTCTAATAAATCACCTTAGCACTCTGAACACTTGAATGAGATCTGTCATGGTGCTCAGATGTTTGCTTCTATGTCTTTACGCCTTCTAGCGGAAAGATCCAAAACACAAACCAACAAACAATCAGACACTTGAATTCTGGCAAAGAGGGTTAAGGTGTCCGAGTTTTGATTTCTTCCATTTCTTTGTTGCAGCTCTTTAATTTCTTTGTAGCCACCTGTGTTTCCAATATGGTGCTCATCCCCCCCTAATCGATGGCCCCTTATTGGGTTTCTGCGTTTGGTCAAATATCTCATCGCTTTCTGGGCCCTCAGGCAACAGGATCCAAACTAATAAGAAATCTCCTCAGTCTCTCGGGCAGGGTGTACAGATGAAAAAAATGATTAGTGCAAAGACAGTATGTATCTGTGACTGAAACCTGATTTTCAACAAGTTTGCCAAGTTAAATCTCAAACTTCAAACTTCTTACTTGTTGCTTTATCTTGAGGAGGATAATAGCCCATGTCCAGACTGAGCCACTTTCATTTGGAAGATGATCTTTACTCGCTGTTCGGCTACTGTCTTTTTTTTTATTTACCCAAAAACTGAGATTTCAAAAAAGTTCTCGGGTGAGGATGAACCTAAAAAGGCTAGTATTGATTGCTGATGTGAATGTAGAAGAAGATCAACATGCATGTTTATCATTGAAGCGTACACTCTCTTACTTCTAAGTGTCGAGTGTTGAATATAGCTTATTATGTAATAAAGATGTACTTATTCCCCACAAAAAGAAAAAAAAAAAGCAACCTACTTTACAGGTAGTAACCAAAGCAAACAATCAACTAAATCATTTAGTCATCAATCTGTCCTGTATGCATGCATTCAAACAGTGTGAATGGGACACAGAGAGAGTAAAAGAGTGGGAGAGATCAGCGTGTGAGCATAAAGAAAAAAAGACAGAGAGAGAAAGAGAGAGAGAGTGAGTGCCACTTTGGAGTAAAGCTGTCATTACTCCGGCTGGCGCACTCCCTCATAAATACTGATAATGAGATGTTTTCAGCAGCCTAATCATTTGCCAATGTAGCAGAGGGTAATGTGAGAGGAACACTCACTTTCCTCGACTCCGGTCTTCAGATGACACTACAGATTCTATGTAGTCATTACCACATACTCTTTTAAAGTGAAAACAAAAGATTTCCTTGGGCTTCAAAGTTGTGCAGTGTTTTTTAAACCATCATGTTGAAAATACTACAACAATTTAGTGGCTGATGCTTGCATTTGTCAGATCCATTTAGTACATGATTTTTTTTCTTTACTCTTTATGCTTTGATAACAAATAAACCTCTAAAGGAGCACCACATGAGAAACATACAAACAGTACACTGAGAGGCCTCAGTTTGCCAGTAGACCTGATGTTTCTTTCTGTGAGGCAACAGAATTGCTGCGCCACCGTGTCATCCAAAACTGGGGCCTGTTTCACTAAATATATTGAATATCTAAAGCCATAATAAGCAACATTTTCTCACACATTCATTTTAATATAGTTCACTAACAACTGTGAAAACTGACGACCCATGCATGATCTCTGTTTGACTTGCTGATTTAGTTGCAAGCAAAACATTGTTGTGAACCAAGGCCACCTCAGAGGTGGTTATTAGAGAAAGCAATACTACTACGAAACCACTGCTGCTCCTTCTGATCTAGTGTTGGACTTTAATTCCCAAACATAAAGTTTGCATTTAGTCTTTGACCCACAGTTAGGCCTACCAGTCTTTCTCCAACCAGTGTCAGATCTCAATCAAGTCTCAAGTACCCAGTGTTCAAGTCTTAGTCCCAGTCAACAAAGAATCTGAGTAAAGTGTCCATTGCTGGAGTCAGAGATGTTCATATTTTCTGGGTAATGTAGGTGTACATTAAACTTACAAAAAAAAACAAAAAACCTTTTAATCAACATCACACAAAAGTACCTTTCCAACAGTAACATTACAAAAGTGCACTTGGTTGAAGGGATAAGAAATACCCCATAATCTAACAGAGCATTTGAGATACAGTGGTTAGCACGGTAGCTACTTTAAACTAAAATTAAAGAGGCCAAGTAACTTCCTTTTCTGTTTGAATCCCGGATAAACGTCTGGTAAAGTTTGAGGTTGTCCTCATCTTTTTGTTGATGTTTTTTTTTTTTTACATATTGAACATGTTGCACTGCTCTTGCTTGTATATTTTTTTTGAAGTTTTCATTTTGGAGCATTTTTGCCTGTATTAGAGGGCGCCCCAGTTGCTGTAAAACCTTTGAAAACAAAACCTATAATTCGTGGCACCCCTTAAGGTATCCTGGAAGGAACTGTTGCTGAACAAGACAGCAGGCAAGTTCAAATACAGTTAATGCTTGACTCCAAGTTGGAGTCATCATTGCTCGAATCCATGTTGAGTCATGAGTTCTAAAAATAAGGACAGGGGATAGACTCATGCCCGACCCCTGGACTGGACTACTACAACACTGTTTCTAATATTAGCAATAGAGGAAGTTCTTAAAGTCCCATTGGTCTTGACAATTACATGATTATTTTATTGAGGTCACTTACAAGCAACCTTTTTCTTTTAGAAGATATTCATTTACAGCATTTTGATTGCGGGCCAATTGAGGTCAATGAAGATGTGAGGCACATTCTTAAAAAAACCCCACATTTGTCACCTTGAATAGCCATGCCAAAATATCCTCACCATAAGGTAAAGGCAATATTACAAAATCTGTTTGCGTTTCAGTGTAGCTCTGTGTATTTTGTAGCTTCTCTGTCATCATGTGTACCAACAGGTTCACTGTGTGATGTCCAAAAGAGTTTGGGAGTTTCCCCCTCCAAGAAGGCCACATGAAGGGTCTCAGATGCTCCCTCTGCTCTTGCTCCCTGGCCCAGGATGAACTGAGATCTCTGGAGGCATTCCCAGGATCAAATAAACAAGAACATGCGTTTGAAAAGCAGCCATTTACACTCAAATATATATATATCTTTCCTAAGAGCCATAACTCTAATGGATGTTCCCTACGAAGCCTCTATGAAAGCAGTGTACAGCATGTCATCTTCCGCTGCCTATCTTCCACTGGCCATTAACCAGCATCCTTGATCATTTTAATAGTCCCTCCATAATGCCTCTCTCTGGCTCCACTGTGATTGGACAAACACTGGTGTCCCCAGTGACACTAGAGGAATACATTGAGGAGCTATTGTGGTTTTCCATGGCCTCGCTCTGTGTTGTTTACCGGGTCTGCTTGATTGCCCTCTGTCCAAATCAGAGGGTACAGGCAGGCAGGGCAGGGGTCTACAGGGACGCACTGTGTTGTGGACTGTCCCAACGTGCTAAGAATATTCACTCAACCCATGGCTCTGAGGGGGAACCAATCCATAGCTCAGTAAACACACACAAACACACATAGTGGGAGTCATACATTTGTGCACTAGGGACCATAGGGCTATGCATAAATGTTGGGGTGTGTATTCCAGAGTGTTTGTGTGGTAGGTAGCCATGTCTGTCTCCACGTCACAGATAATTACCCCCTGTGTGACTTTGCCTTTCACAGAGGGAACACATAGGCCTAGCAGACTCTCCTCATTGACAGTGGAAAATATAGCTCCAACAAGATACCCACTATATGCTATATTAAATGAAACATTTGCTAGATAAGGCTTAACTTGGAAAATATCCATGCATAGTTTCCTTTGGTCTTGCCTTTTCTTAGCTTTATTTTTTAATTACCCTTTTTCATCATCTCTGAAAATTAAGCTTAGGGTCATAGAGCTCATTGCCAGTGCCAGCCATTTCTTTTGTAATCTTTGCCCACCTCTGATTTGTATCGGCTAATCCCTCGCTAAGAGCTCATAATTAAGCTAATTAGACACTCTATCTTTGTACAATTCTCCCTCATTGGCAAGATAGTGGTAATATTCCAAGAGCAAGGTTACATCTCTGAGTAAGAATTCGATAAATGCTAAAAGCCGACTCAGTTATTCAAGCTTTAAATACTTTTAGTAGATAACATTTTCAAATTCATGGTCGTGGTTTGAGAACAGGTCTAGTCTTCAAGGCTATCTACCCACCTACCAGGAGGGTAAATCTAGCATGTTTTATTAGCGCAGAGCACAGTTAGCAAAATATGGTTATTATTTTTTATGACATAAGAAGATCAGAAATGTGTTACCGTGAGTTCATTTAAATCAGTGGACACTTAACACTACATTCAACCCCCTTTTTCTTCTCTTCACTCAGTATTCAAATGAGTTTTTAAGGAGCTGCTTAGATGACTTAGCTAATGTTAAAATGACTTAAACCCCAAAACATTCCATGAGTGACTGGGCTAGTGTAAGAATCTAAGCTAACTGGCGTTCACTTGGATTGATACAGCTGCAACAGCCCAACTTGTCCTGAGGACTGTTGAGTGTTTCAAAGGCACAGATGTCTGGACACAAACAAAGCTCGGTTTGAGAGGAACCCATGACTCAGGATTCCACTTTTTAGTTTGCAAACTTCCAGAGTTACATCATCTAAAGGTTTGTGGATTTTGTTGTGAATTGCGAGTTTGGCATTTTGGATTTCACCATCTTTTGTGTTTGAAGTGACCTTACATGGATAAGAGGGCTGATACACCAAGGGATAGTGAAGTGCCCCAAATTTGTTGAAGTGCTGTCTAATGGACAAACACAGCTTTAATTGAAAGTTGTGATTATGCCTTTATTATGGATGACTTTTACACAAATCAAACATTTGAATAGTTCAACACTTCATCAGAGTTTTGTCTTTTTATAGCATGCTGTAAATATGTATTTGTGTTGTTTAATTTAGCATGTGGTCACTTCTAATTCAAGCCTCAAGTGGCCATTTGAGTGTTTTTGCAGATTTTACACCTTTTGTTGCCCTCATTTTCCTGCCCCAGGAGTTGCTGCTTGGAAAAAAAACCCCATCAACATTGGAAGTGAATCACTGTGTGTGAGTTATACAGAGCTATGTCATGCTCCAGTCAGTGGCACAAAAGTAAACAACACACAACACAGGCAATGAAATGTCAGTCAACTTTTGCCATGGGAAATGCTTACTCAGAGGCCTGTATGTTAAACACCATTTCCACAAATATGTTCAAAACCTTTTTTTTTAAATTTTCTTTTGAAAAAGACATGAAAGTGACACTGTTACTTTTTCCTATTTCAAAAAGTATTTCCCCCTAAAGACCACATTCCCACGGTGCTGTCATGTCCTCCTGAATTGCTGCAGCTGAGTGAAATAAGATTTGATTATCACAGAAAGATGTTAGGAGAATTCAATCTGACTGTTTGTTTGTGCGTGTAAAAGTTTTGACCCTGTCTCTGAGGGCTGCGGTGACTTGATGTTGTTTAGACTCATCTCTCTGCCTTCCTCCCCCCCAGAGACCTGTCTGTGTAGCAATCCCAGCATCCTGTTCACTGCTCCGCTGCATCCATATCGTAGTAATGATCATGGGAGTGGACAGCTGCTTAATGCAGCAGTGTCATCAGTGCTGCTTTCTGATAGCGCCTCCATTGCACTTGACGGGACTCAAATGTATCTGGTGAACACGAGGCCCCCACATTTAGCAGGTCCACTAATGTGCTTTTGAATCACCTCAGTAAAGGTGTATTAAATGTGTGCCATATCACAGTTCTAGCGTATGATTCCAAGACACATGGTATTTGAAGTGTATGATTACAGACACAGGGTCTTGTGTTTTTCGTTGGAAATAACTGTCAAATGTCAAAGTGTAGCTTTCAATCACATGATGGGTATGTCATAAATGATTACTAAATATAGCATTAGAAGGGGACCTTTCTGTTTAAATTTACAAAATTAAAACTATGATTTTTTTTTTGCTTGAATCTATGCTGCAGTTGTTCCCCTCTTTTCCCTCCAGTTCTAAACATACTAGTTCTTTTTTTTTAGAAGAATTAGAAATCAATATCACAGCAGAACACTGGAATGACAGTTTAAGTAGAAATAAAAAAAAATATTGCAATCGAAATACTGGAGGGAGTTTGTGTGGAAAGTGAGTATGAGATATTTTATTTCACCTTGCCAACACAATAAATATTCCCCCATTGCAGGATCCAATTGTTGGAGAGGGTGTGGGGAACAAGAGTCATATTATGCACACAATTTCTTTAAATGTCCAGTTTGATTATCATTTTTCAGAGAAGTTGAGAAAGCTTTTTATGATATTTTTTGAGTCAAACAAGCATTTAAAGATAGAAAACTGTTTGGGTATCAACTTACTGGAGGTGATGAACACGGCTGACATACATTTTTTAAACATTTTGCGAGGGACAGCCACGAAGCAGGCGACAAAGACATGGGAACAATAAGATCCACCTAGACTTAAATCATGGTTTGTAACAATAAACAAACCTTAGACTACTAAACATGTACATTTATTGGTGACACTACATAAAATAAACAAGACTAACCCTAAAGAAAGACTTGATGGGCTGTGCAGGTATATGAAATCTGAAGGTCTGTAAATGGGCAAACCCCACCCCCACAACCTCTCCCAACTGACCCCCACCCCCTCTATTATTATAATTATTACTTTTCTTTCTTCCTAAATTAACTTTCATTTGTTCCTGTGTTGATTTATGTGCCTTAATGGATGTGTTCTTTAGAGATATACAGTATATGCAGGGATACCAAAAAAAATTGCAACGCATTCTGAAGAGGTAACTGTTTTGAATGACCATTGTGATAAAAGGAACATCCTCGTAGTTTTATGACCACCAGGAAATCTTACACGCACATTAAGGGGTTGTATTCTTGGCCTGGGACGATCACCTGACAGCAGTGTGTGCAGTTGTCCAATTGTGCACGCTCTCACTCTGCTCAAGCGCTTCTGTCCAGTGCAGCTAAAATAACAGTGCAGCAGTTGGAATAATACCTCAGTACAAAGGTGTGCATACACCCGCTCAAGGTGAACATGTGGGATCCTAACATGAGGCTGTTTTCTCCTCTCACATGTATGTGTATCAGATACCTCTGTTCTACACTAACCATTGAATGTCACTCTCTGGTGATATCTAGACATGCATGCGGTTTGTAAGTTTGCAGTTTGGTATTTTCAGTTAAAGGATTTGGCTTGGAGATGTGATTTACAAACACAGGTAACATAAAAACAACGTTTTAAACACAACGCCCTTTTGATGCCGGCCTGCTATTATTTCCTTGACTGTGAGCCACACTTGTAAAATAAAATCATGAAAACCTTTTTAAATAATTTTTTCATGTATTTTAAAATCTTGAGGAAACTTAAAGGTTGCCTGAAAATTTTACAAAAAAAGAGATTTAAGATTATATCAATCACTTTGTTTCATTTTCTCAATTTTAAAAATGCTTCCATTCATTACAAGACACCGTACAGGCTCAGTTATAAACCTTATTCACTGGTGTTTCTTTTTGCAGACGAAAGAGTGCCATTTGAACTATTGATAATGTATCCTGTGGGTTATCCAGCATATCTGGAACACTATTTATATATAGATCATTTTTTCAAATGCAATTGTCCTGTGGTTTAGCGCCACAACCCAAATTTGGCTGCACAGTAGTGACAAAGGTATCTACCAAGCTACACATAACAAGGCGTGAGTGGTTTGGTAAAACAGACTAACCCATCTTTTGAATCTTTCAGAGAATAGAGAGATTATTTGTTTGTATGTGACTGTCCCTGTCTTTCTCTCTTTTGGCAGCCTCTGTGCTTCCACCCTTCTCTCTGTCTTTTTCTCCATCTCTCCTCCCGTCCTCCCATGTTTCAGTTCATATTTCAGTTTGCTCCCAGGAGCTCGCAGGTCTGTGCCAGACGGAAATTCGCTGAGGCTGCAGGAGCCCCCTTGGAGGCCACATGGAGGAGGGACAGGAGGGGAACAATCAGGCCCAGTCCTCCCTCTCGTTCTCTCTCCCTTTCCCCGTTCTTTTTTTCTCTTTCTCCCTTCCTCACGTTTCCCCTCTCTCTCCCGTCTCTCTCTGTCTTCTCTGTATCCAGCCTGCCAGGCTACACAGGTCCTCAGGGTGACTTGATCTTGGCTCGGGTCCCTCAGCACTGAGCCCTCTCCTCTCCTCCTTCACCCACAGCTTCTTCACAACACCTCCTCCTCTTATTTTTTTTTTGCTCCTTCCCCACCTCCTCTCCCTCCACACTCTCCCCGGGGGGAAGACGCTGAGGCCATCCAGTCCCGAGCTGTCCATCAGCGAGGGTGTTTACTTGCAGCGTGACAGGCCGACAC
>NC_089195.1:24551474-24575846 GCF_963930695.1 Labrus bergylta
GGGAAAGTTGACTGCAAAATAAAAATGCAGTCCTTGTTTTACTGTTGCCTCTCTTCCAGCCACAATATCAGGCAATAAAACGTAGCCTCTCAAAAAAATATGGGGAACAAGTTACCATTAGATAACTTGTGCAACTATGTCCAAAACTAGCCACAAAATGTATTCAGCAACTAAAAGAACAACAAAGAAGAATATTTAGAAAATCCTCATTCAGGCTATTATGAAAAGGTTAAGAAGATACAGTATTTAGTCCAGTTAGCTCTCAAATGCAGCATATTTAACCAATTCCAAGCAAATCACCAAAAGAAAACACATTGTAATGTGCTCCTTTAGTCGTACTTATACAAATATTTAGTCTGGAGATAAACAGTTTAGAATCAATTTCCCAGTCGTGTTCTATTATACTATTTTAGAGGACAAACGCACAATGGCACAAAGTTATTAAACAAGTGACAGTGAAATCTCAAATGATAGAAAACCATGTGGTTTTAATCCAGTCTCACTGTTAAAACAAAAAAGTTTCTGTCTGCTGCTGTTCTTTTATTTTCTTTAGCGAGATATAAGTCAAAACTTCCATACAGTAGCTCATAATTTATTGAAGTCATTTTCTATTGCACAAGTTCTGTGCCTTTCTGAACTGTTTTTTCAAACGCAACTGTCTCGCGGCTATATTGCTATATTGCTGGCTGCCGCCGGCCACTGCCAGCTCAACAGCCGAGACATAATGCCTGCCTGTCGGCGACGAGGAGCCCGGGCCGGCTTGAGCTGGGGCGGACTGGTAGTGTCGGTGCTCTCACTGTTTGCCTATGGACACAGACATAGAGTCTGTTGTCTGCAAGGAATTTACAAGATCAATTCTGGAAGAAATCTCTGAATCAGTTGAGGAAACGGCCTTATGTGTTGAAGTAAATATGTCTGTAAATGTTTTTATTACTATATTTCTACTGCTATACTGTATATTTTGGAGAAACTGTAACGATCAAATTCCCCTATGGGATTAATAAAGTATTTCTGATTCTAATTCTGAAATAAAGGACCTTAGTGGGAGTGGCCTGCGGTGCTGTGCATTCTGGGATTTGGTGTCTTTCATCCACATGAGCCAAAAAGACACTTTCTGCTATCTCGGGCATTTAGGCACCAACTTCAAAATTTATTTCACATTTCTACAACATATATGAGCCAATGTCAATACAGATTCATTTTTCAATGGGTGAAGTATCCCTTTAAAGAGAAATATACCTATAGTCATGATTAAAAATAAGCCACTTGTAAAACGAAACATTTTTCAAAATAAGATTCATAAAATGGATCAGTTTTTGACCCAAGCACTATTGATCTCTTTCTAGATCAAAGCATGTTACTTGTTGTAAGTTGTATTTGACTGAATAATTGTTATATTTCCTTACAGAGTGCATCTTAGGATCAACTCTTTAATCACACACTACAGGCCTTTTTTTCTAGTCCGATTGTCGTTTGTAGGAATAAGGTATGAAGTTGAAGATCCGTGTACAGGATGCTCTCAGAAGCCGGTGGGAGGTGCAGTTATGCATTGAAGTGGTTTATTTGGTTAGGAGACACCTGGCCTGAGTGGAGCAGCTTGAAACAGTATAAGACTGCAGCTCCTGACCTCTCTACCCTCACCTCCTTCCCCTCCTCACTGTGCTCTCGCCTCTCCCCCTCTGTACTCCTCTCTCCTCTCTTTCGGACTGTTTTGCTGCTGTCCCCCCGTCTGTCCACATTCCATTCACAAGGATACCTCTCCATCCTGTCCCTCCAGAGTGTGTCCGTTTGTGTGTGTGTGTGTGTGTGAGTGATAGTGCATGTGTGTGTGTTGAAGGAGGTGGCCTACAGGCCTTGCCTCTGGTCACTTTATTAAAGTGCATTTTAATTTACTCCTGTGTGCCTGTGAGCCCCTGACACAGACACACATGCACACACACACACACACACACACACACACACACACACACTCACACACACACAGCAGCCCCTCCTGAGACATGGCTTATTAACTCCGCTCCTGTCTGTCAGTGAGTTGGTGGGGGGGCCGATACTTCCGTACAACATTCCTGAGTGTGGTCTGGTCACGTTGAATTTTTGAAATCCTTTTAATGCAGACACACACACACTGTCATAAAAGTGGACAACACACAAGTTAGCACTGGCACACAGTAAATCTTCGTGGCGAGATTCACAGACACACATAAACCATAAACGTAGAGTTATATGACTCTCCATGGAGTCTTTGCAAGGTCTGACTTGAGCTCAGCCAACAGCAACAGGGTTTCAATGTTATCCTAACAATTAACATGGTGATAACTGGTGAAACACTTTTAAGCAATAACGACAATGTTTGGCTAAAATTACTGCTAAATCAGATTTAGTTGGCTTCAGAGAGGGAACTAAAGCATGTTAAATCAGAAGATTAGGAGAAACTGATCAAATAGTCTTCTCTGTTTAATTGTCAAAGTCAAAATTCCTGCATCACCGTATATGTCCCTTTTTTTTTATTATTTATACGTCTGTAAGGCCCCCTAGGTACATCATTCTCTGAGTTTCTCATCTGGCTCAGTATTAAATATGAAAGGAGAAGCTAGAGTCTGTCTCAAAGGAAGGCAGAGGAGTCATGTTGGGCTATCCCGAGGTCCCTGTGTGTGATGCTGAGGCCTCAGGCCCTCAACCCGGTCTCACAGCAGAGGCTTCAGGGCAGAGCCAGGGGGGATTTTCTGTGTGTGTATGCAGCCTATGTGTGTGTGACACTGTTTCTACCTCGCAGGGACCCAAGAAACCTAAGCAGCATGAAGTATACTAGGTTGCATGTGCTTGTAAGTATTTGTGTTATGCATGTGAGTTGTGTCACCATGGCAAAGAGTCTGTCCTTCGCTGAATGTAGAGTGACTGAGCTGGTTTGGTTTACATGTGTCACTTGTGAGTAGCTTGTGAAAAATGTATTAAGAGTGTCGTAGGGCCAGCTGGGGTATGAAAGTACCGGGGGAGTGAGATAGAGTTGGGAGGCAGGAGGGAGGGAGGGAGTCATGGAGTAAAGGGGCACAGCTGTAGGGGATTAATGCCCAGAGTGGAGGAGCTGGAGCCCAGGAATGTTCCCCAGCGCCCCCTCAAGAGGGAGGTGAAGAGGGGAGGGAATCCAAGGAAAGACAAGGGCACCGAAGGCAGATGTGTCCTGGTCCAAACAGTCTTCATTTATGTTTGTTAGAAAAGAGGAGGGGGCCAATATTTCATCCTTGTCAGTCTTATCCACCGTCTTAATCTACCTCCCTCCACCTCCACCTCCTCAGGCACTTTGCCTGTGATCAACCCCTAGTTCACAAGACCTCCGCTCCCCGTGCCGTTCCTCCCTGCCCGCTCTCTGTGTCACATTCTTTGTCTTGTGAGCGCTGTGATTTATGGACGGACACAGGAAGCAGAGTGTGTGTGTAATTGCACGGTTACAGTTAGGAGCGAGGAGAAGGGCATCTATCAAATTTCTCGAGGGCTGCCATTGAAATGTCCATCGATTTTCCCCACTCATGGTCACTTTTCTGTGAATGGCAGCCTTAAGCTATGAGGACAATTTGAAATGATAAACAGAACTGTGACACGGTTCAAGTTAAAGAGCCTGTTTTTCCTTTAAAAGCACATGAGATATTTATGACAGGCCTTTGGTTCCTGTTATGACAAATTCTAAGCTATATACAGTAAAGCATGCATTAATACTTGTGCTGTCCCACTATACAGTTTTTAAAATCCTGATTAATCACTGAATTTGAATAGTTGATTTCCATCAATCACATTTTTAATCACGTGTGAAATTAAATTTTTTTTTCCATTTCAAAAAAGTTTTTGTCATACTTGTATTTTGTACTTTGCACTGCTTTAAACTAAATTGGCTTTACTTCCTGTTTTTTAACCTGCTTTTATTTTTGAAAGAAAGTAAGGAACTTCCGGTAGATCGACAGTTCTATTACTGTTAATTAAAAAAAGCTAGCGAGTGAAATGAGCCTTTCAAAGACACCGGGTTTCGTTTATTCACATTACTCTGGATGAAGACGCCACGCTGAATTAACGGCATGAGATTAATTTGTTTGAAAGTATTTAATGCATTAATTTCTGAGCTTAATCACATCGCAACTAAGGTGTGTGACAGCCTTAATTTAGACTTTTCTCTTCAACTTGGAGGAACTTGGTTTTGGCAGAATTGGTTTCTGTTGTGCCATTCACCAGCTCTTATTTACAGCAGTCCTCTTTCACACTGAGCCTTAACCACTTCAACCACACTCCTTTTGCTATTGGCAACCCACTCATTTCCCTGTGAGGTGTTTAACCTAATAAATCAATTTATTGTAGTATTAAAAGCAAAAAAAAATACCAAACCCAACTAAAAATATGAAAAGGCATAGATGTTAGAAGTTAGCTAGCTTTAGATTGTGTGATAAGTAAGATAGGATAGAACTTTATTAAACCTAAAATTTGTCAGTGGTAACCAGCTAAAAGGAGTTAGCCTGTTTTGTTAACCTCTGTTTGAAAGCTAGAGAGTCTGATGGTAGTTTGAAACTTTGAAAAGATTTGTTTTAGTCTTTAGTGTCATGTAATTTCAAACTTCAGACTCTTCACTCCCACTTGGTGGAGTTTTCGACTATTGCAGTGTTGTGGCAAAATTGGTTTCCTCCTACATGGCATGCCCTCCACCACCTCTTATTCTCAGTAGTCCCTGCTTTGTTTCTTCGCAGACTTTAGCACCTTTCCCTCCTGTCACTCCATGCACACTCCTGGTGTTGACAGTCGTCAGGGCCGACCCGCTCATTTCCCTGTGACGCGTTCAATGGGGCTGCACTGATCCCGGCTGACGACTCTGAAGAGGTGACCGTGGTGATGGAAGGGAGCGCCTGGCATTGTGGCGATAAACCTGTCTGTCCATCCTCTTGCTTGTTCACCCATGTGTCTCCTTTTCCCATTTGGAAACCACTCCACCTGGTTCGGACAATTACCCCACGTCCACTCGTCTCGCCGTCGCTGCCTTAACTCCTCTTCCAGCCACTTAAGTTTTGATGGGCTAAAAGGGATGCTTCAGCCACCGCCAGGGCCCAGCACTGTTATTACATGCTCAGAGTTTTGTTGACAGCCCATAAAAGAAGCTGTACCCTCTCATTGTGTGCCTGTGTGTGTAAAAGAGTGATAAAAACCATACTTCGCCTCAATAGAATTCACCGCAACTGCAGGGTGTCCGCCGATTACTGCCTCTGCATGTGTTAAAGCTCTTTTGATCTGTCCTTTCTGATAACTGTTGCATTTTTTTAGCCTCTCTAAGCCACCATCCCACCCTAAAACCTTGTCCTGCTACCAAATACAAGCTCAAACAGTCCTCCCAGTAAGCAGCAGGGTGGGGTGAGACCGAAGGCCAGCCAGGAAGGAGCACAATCTAACAGGGATGCAGGTCTCAACACATCAACTCCCAGCCACTGACGCTAATGCTAACACTCAGACCTGCACACTTAAGGTGCAAAAAAAACACATTTCAATTTACACATGCACATTTACGTCAAAGACTTTTTTTTTTTTTTTTTTTGCCAATGCACACTTAAACACAAAGTAATGCTTCCTCTCACTGTCATTAGCTCTGAGAAGGACTTCAAACACCAGGTGATATCATAGCAGCCTGGGAACAAACAGCGCACTTTCCTTAATCTTCTCATGACTTCTCAGAACTTAACTGGTGCTTAATTGCCAGGGAAAGTTTTACCATCTGCTTTTATTCAATAGTCTTTATTGGCATTAGTCACTCTTTATGCTACTGCCAGCCGCTTTCTTCACCCAGCATCATGTATAAAATAAAAAAACTGAATTCAACCAAAAACCTCCAGCAGACAAATACTGATAAATAAATAAACTAAAAGCCAGGCTTTCATGGGTACTTACTCCTTGGAGGAGCAGAGGTACATTATTCCAAAGCCATGAAAAAATAAGAGGCTAATAATGAGAGTAAAAGGCTATGCTGATATATTTATAGAGTAATTATTAAGTGGAAATGCAATTTGAAGGGGGAGCGGAGGGAGGGCTGAGATGGAACTTTGGGTTCATTGTTTCTCATACAATTATTTTTAAACTTCTCAACCGGCCTATTCAATTTCAGCATTTTGCTAAACAGCAGTCATAAGAGAGATGACCAGGAATCACATAAAAAATACTCATAAAGCAGATCCTGTCATCTTCATACTTTCAAAGTCCAGTTGGAACGAAGACTTTAATAATCAAACTAATGGATAACAATCCTTTTCTTCTTTCATACATTGTATTAATTTGAAAAATTGTCCTCCGTTAATTTATTTTATCCAGTGCCACTATAACATATCCCCCCAAAAGTCGACGTTTCAGGCTGTGCAGATGGCAGCAGCCTGTGTGGCCTGATTAACTGTTAATGGTCTGAATGGGTAAGAGTAATTATTGTCCCCCATGAAGCTAAAGATGAATTAGTCACATTCTTTTCTTTAGACACAGTTGAGGGTCCTCCACAGATACTTTAAGGTTACTGATACAAGATTATTCCTAAGTAACCAAACCACTCGATACTATGGTTTATCTAGACTTAGTCACTATTTTCTCTTGTGTACTTGTCTTTGGAGTTGGTGCGTGTGTAAATATGCATGTGTGTGTGTGTGTGTGTGTGTGTGTGTGTGTGTGTGTGTGTGTGTGTGTGTGTGTGTGTGTGTGTGTGTGTGTGTGTGTGTGTGTGTGTGTGTGTGTGTGTGTGTGTGTGTGTGTGTGTGTGTATTGGTAATACTGTTGCAGCATGGTCTGAGCAGAAGCAGGAAGTCACCATGACCTGGTCGCTCTGTTGGATCATGACTGAGGAAGGGCGGGAACAGAGAGAAGAGAGTAAATCACAGAGGTTTAGTTAAAGAGCTTAGGTAGAAACAACAACATGTTTTTAAAAAGATGTTCATGATACATCACGATAAAAGCTAGATGACCTTTGCCACCACCCTCCCCTATTCATAGCTAAACCTATTGTAGCTTTAAATATAGGTTATAAAAGCTTTGGCTTTTGCAAAACCAGTCAACGTTTAAGAAGTGTGCATTACGTGCTATGTTGTATATTTCTCTTAGCTTTAGCTTTGAAAGAATGATTACACATTGCAAACAGCTCTATTGTACACTGCAACTTTTTGCATGTTACCAAACTATTAGTTACTAACACTGTGTAAAAAGATGCCTTGTGCCCTTTGCTTTCTTGGATTCCCTCACCTCCCTCTTGAGGGGGCGCTGGGGAACATGTTTGGGCTCCAGCTCCTCCACTCTGGGCATTAATCACCCATGTATTGTATGAAAAGGAACAAAGTCTTTCTAAAATTGAAGCCAAAATATTCAGAGCTCCCTCTGCCGACTGGCTGCAGTTTAAGGTATAGACCCCGCCTCCTCCATGTTAATAGAAGGGACATGGGTCAAGCTTTAAACATAAAAAACATAAAATAACATTTTCTTAAAAATGGTGTATGTCATCATGGTTAGCTCTTGTAATACTGATATATGTCCAAGTGTTCACTCTTTTGTACAAGGCCAGTTGTATTTAGTTATATAATGCTAAAAGAAGAGTTAAAGCTGTGATTGACAGCCCTGTCGACAAATGCAGCTCCTGCAGCGTTCTTTACCAGATTAGCAAGGTAGAAGAGAGGGACAAAATGAAAGTAATAAGGATTAACACAAAATTCAGTGAACTTTTCACAACGGTGACTGTCTGCTGACAAACTGACACCAGAATCTGCTGTGCACTGTGCCGACCTGAGGGAACTTTGCCATTTTATCGACTAAATGTGCTTTGGTTAGTGGAAGGGGAAGGACGAGACTTTTGCATTTCAACAAGCTAAATACGTTCTGCCCATGTTCAAAAGATCACCTGTGTGAGAAGTCAGCACTCATCACAAGGGCATTTTGGCTTTATTTTAGTTCAGCGAGAGGAAATGGAGATGCATTGTCCATGAATATATACAGTAAATGGTTAAAGAGTGTTTGTTCATATATGCCAAAGAACACATCATCAATTATGAAAGAAATGTAAAAATGCAGCAATAAAGGCCAATGTTAAACTGGAAATCCCCAGTCATTTGGGACCAGCTGACCTTTAAGATAATGTACATTCAACCTTTATTTCATTAATTTAAAGTGAAATGCACCCTGCACAGGAGTAGGCTATCTGATATGTCTGGCAAGCCTAAGATCTGTCAATGAGCCAAGGAATTTGTACAGTGAAGAAAAAAAAAGGGAGCGACGGATAAAAGGGAAATGATCTTTGGGGAAAGACTGAAGGATGGAGAGTCCGTGTCTGGGACAGAGCTACAGGCAAAGGTGTAAAAGAGACAAAAGAGATAAAGAGAGAGAGAGAGAGAGAATAAAGTTTTCACAGAATAGACAAAAAACTAGAAAAAAAAATGATAGAATGAGGGAGGAGTGCGAGGCAGGGTGGAGTGTTTTTAGGTGTCTGGCGGTAACAGCATGGGTCTCTCCCCTGACACTTCTACAACTTATCATCCCCGCATTCCTGCACAGGGACACTCCCCTGCCTACTGACACTGTGTGTGTGTGTGTGTGTGTGTGTGTGTGTGTGTGTGTGTGTGTGTGTGTGTGTGTGTGTGTGTGTGTGTGTGTGTGTGTGTGTCATGTTAAGTTAAAGGGCACGCTGGCCTCCCTCTCCCAGGACATCTGGCTGCAGAAAGAGGGCTTGTGTAAGACATGTTTATAGATGTTTGTGTGTGAGAGCAAGAAAGAGTGAGAGAGAGAGAAAGAGAGAGAGAGAGAGAGAGACAGATTGATAGAGAAGAATAAAATAATCACAAAGAAAGAAAGAACGAACGAAAGAAAGGGAAGAAGAGAGCTGTGTTGTTTGTGTGTGGGTGTGTGTGTGTGTGTGTGTGTGTGTGTCACAAACACAATTTCCTCTCACCACCTTAGCAGGGCCTGAGGTTGTGGCAGAGAGTACAGAAAACATCTCAGGGATTTCCTGCCATTCAAAGCCGCCCCTGAGTCCCCTCTCCACTCCAACTTCACATTCTGTCCTCCACCTTAGAGCTCTTGAAAGTGTGGGATGTGGCTGCGGACCCTCGTTAATTCATTAAGGCATCCCGTCTGTGCGTGTGTGTCTGTGTGTGAGGTAGGCCAGCGGAAGCTCTCTGTGAACTTAACTGATTACAGCAGCAGTGAAGTGTTTTGCTACAGCAGCTCGGGAGACAATGTGATGTTGTGCAATGATATAAGGGGAACATATCTCTCACCTGTTGTTTGGCTTGAAGTGCAGTTCCGTTCTCAGATGTTAATTGGTTATCGTGAAGTATTATCCAAACAAAGTTGCTCCTTGGAATACTCTGAAATATCAGATAAAGCTGTACAGTTTTATACATGTTATTGTGTGTTAATGATTATTTGCTTTGGGCGATTATTTGATGACAGATTTTTCTCCAGCTTGACCTTTTTGGGTCTAAAAGTTTTCAGTAGGAGTCAAGCTGTTGGATAAGAAGAATTCAATTCACAGAACTGCATGATAAGTCTTTGTTCAAGATCTTGCACTTTTAGAAAGTGCTTGGCAGATGATTGGGTGAGTGTCAGTCACAGGGTAACTTCCATAAATCAGCAAAGACAGTTGGTAAATCAGACTCTGGTCTGAAGCAAGTCTGGAGAAGCGTAAAACATCTCTTCCATCAGGAAAACATTCAGTGCCGTTCTTCTTTCAATAAAGGAATACATATTAAGGATCAGATGATACCATAGAAGCATCTCAGCTGATCTTTTAAGTAGTTGTCTTGTTGTCACATGAAACTATGTCCATTTGTGGAAGTACTTCCTTATAACATGGTGATTGATCAAAGAAGCTCAGGTCAAATAAAATTAAATCTTCAGTTGATTTCACTGAATACAAAGTAAAATTCCTGCAAGCAAAATGTACTCTAAGTGAATGAGTTCCGTTTAATACTGCGACAATAACATTTTGCTCTCAGTATGAAGATGTCAGTGCTTTCATGCTTTGCCAAAAACATGTCTTTGTAGAAGAAAAAAAACATCACTATTGTTTCTAAAGTGGGAAAACTGGGACACTTTCTCACATAATGATTACATTACAGTTCAGCTCACATTTATTGGGATATTTTGTCTTCATAAATTAGCTCAATGAGCTGATGGGCTGAGATAGTTGATATCGCATAGATGACAAAGTCTGCAAATAGAAGTAGACTTTACTCTAACTGACTGGCTGAACACAAGAAGCTCAACAATAAGTAATCAGCAAATGAATATGTCTAAAATAAACACATTTGAATGATTATTTAACAGTTATATTACTAAGAAAAGGACATGCTGCATTATCTCAATGTATCAATCCTCTTTATCACAAGAAGTAATGGATTGTAATGCTTTGCTGAGTAACTAGCCAATAATTATTCGTAGTTACACAAGAGAGACTATAGAATTATATGGAATTAAAATATACAAATATGTGTGCAGTATATGTATGAGGTGTTTAAAGGTGATGTCAACAGCTTCAGTGTTTTACCTCCTCTCTTGATAAACAGCCTCTTTATTGTGACTGAGTGTGCACTGCTGTGTTTCTTTGAGACACTGAGTGGTAGCTGTCAACACAATGACTTGTACAGTCACCAGAGCCGGACGACAAAACCATTGTGATGGAACAGACTGCTTATGGCACGACAGAGGGCAGAGGGGGCGAGTGGCTCCGTAAAGTTATCTCTTCGAAAAGGAAAGTGAGCGTTGTTGTAGCCACAGGGAGTGTGTTTTTTTTTTTTACGAGAATCTCAGCCACCTATGGCTTCACTTTAACAGTGTGATTAATAGGAGACTGAGAAGGCCATCAGAGAAATGCACAGCTAATAAATGTTTGCTCTGCCCTGCAGGAGAGAGAGTGCAAAATCTCCTCTTACGTGATCTGATTGAGTAGAACATTGTGTAGCAGTATTTCAAGCATGGACCTTAAATGAATATATACGAAATGGTTTTGTATCCAAAAGCAAGAGATTCAGATATATATTAGGATGTGACTTCAACTTTTGTTTTCTTAAATGAATATGTGCAAGCACACTTGACATTGCAGTGGAACTGTTGGTACTTTGACTAATTCCTGGACAAGGTTTTTTATTTTTTATAAAACCCCACTCTATCCTTTCTGTGTGCATATGAATTGTGTATGCACACACGTATATGTTTGGGTATATCTATATCTATATATATATGTATGTGTGTGTGTGTGTGTCTGTGTGTGTGTGTGTGTGTGTGTGTGTGTGTGTGTGTGTGTGTGTGTGTGTGTGTGTGTGTGTGTGTGTGTGTGTGTGTGTGTGTGTGTGTGTGCCAAACCCCTGTGCCCTCCCCTGTCTCCATGCCTGGATGCTAACCGCTAGTGAAGGCTAGCCAATTATCCCCAATCAAGCTACCCTCTCTGGAACTGGCGCGAGAGGAAGCTCCCACTAGAGCTTATACTAGTCATTATGGGGCACATCCTGACATTAACGTTCTGCTTTTCCTCCTTGACTTCATCTCTCCTTATCCTTTTAATTTCTCTCTCCTCTTTTTTCTTTCTTTCCTTCTTTCTTTCTTCCCTCTCTCTCTCAAACTTTTCTACCTACTCCCTCTCTTTCTTCTGCCCCTAACGGCCTGATGCAGCCATCCACGATGCAAAACAACAAAACTAAAAGCACATGGGTGCTAATTCAAGCCCTCCTAATAATGCATTACAAAATTGTGGGGTTGATGATGGAGGAAAGAAAGGTAGATGGTGCGTGACGTCATTTGCAAAAGAGGAATGTGTTTTTTTGGATGTCAACGCCTGGTATAATATGTGTACCTACAGGGAATATGGAAGCCAGTCAGTTAATTCTGGGTAATGTCACCCCCACACGCACACATATTTCCTCCCCTCTAGAGACTGAGAGACAGATTGGACTGAAATCTACTCAGGTAATTTAGAGACGTTGATTACCTCACTTGCTTGGTCTTTAATTCCACCTTTTTCCTTCTTTTTACACTTTCGAGTCCCTCAAATGTTCAAAAAATGTTGCCTTGCGACCTTATTTGCAGCCCTCAGTGCCGCTCTGTCAGAGAGCTCCACATGTTAGACGTGAACTGTAGGGTGACATTGTCTTGTCTGTGCTCAGATCAGCAGGCAGCTGCAGAAAAAAAAAGAGAGAGAGAGAGAGCAGGCAGGCGAGGTGTGGTGCCTGTAGGTGATCCACTTCATTCTGCTCCTGTCTTGTCGTGACAGGACCGGCATTGAATGGAAGGAGTCAGTGACGAAGCAGTGACAGGCCCAACCCTCCCCTTCTGTGTGTGTGTGTGTGTGTGTGTGTGTGTGTGTGTGTGTGTGTGTGTGTGTGTGTGTGTGTGTGTGTGTGTGTGTGTGTGTGTGTGTGTTTGTGTATGTGTATGATACACGCTTCCATATGCTATTTTGTGTCTCTCATTGGGACCTGACAACTGAGTGGCACCTGAATGGCACTTTCTCCCTCCGCTCATCACGCGGTGGCCGTGTAACGTTAATGACAGTTATAGCGACACGCAATCAAATTCACTTTCATTTGATTTCCATATATAGTACTTATGTGTCAAAGAGCAGGGGGGGGGCGGGTGCTATACACTTGAGATCAGTTAATCAATCATCCCAATCATTACACTATTTTGAAAATTTCCCTGCGTGTAAATGTCATAGAGAGTTACAATGTGCACCAATGAGATTTTATGTGTGAGATCAATGAAAAGGTGACAGCCATGAGAGGAGATGACAGGTGATAAAACACGTCTGTTTTCATGCTTTTTCTTCAATACACACTTCAAATGTGTGTGTCTGCAGCACATGCTATGATATGATATACACCTGTCTTTATACCCTGTACCGTCCTGCTCTCCGTCTCTTTTTTTAAGCCAATTAGGTGTGTCTTTGCAGAGATTTGGAGTGTAAGTTGAACATCAGCTCCCTTCATCGTTGAAAGGCACATCGCAAATTAGTGAGCACCACACACACCCCGCCTCTGCCTTTTCTATCACAATCTTTCCCTCCTTTGCTCCTGTGAAGACACAGAGGCCCCCGGGGCCCTGAAATGTCTCCACACGCTGGAAATTGAATCAAACGGCATCAATCAGGACACTCTTTTTCCTCCCCCATTTCACTCTTTCTTCCTCTCCCCTTTTTTCTTTTCTTTCTTTATCTGCGTTTGGTGTATCAGGGTACATAAACAGCAGCAGCACAATTGCATATGAAGTAAAACAGCAGCACTGTAAAGGATTTTTTTTTTCAGCTGCTGATGCTTTGAATTAGTGCTCAGTCAGTTTGCAGGCGGCACTTTTTTTATTCTTTTAAGTCTTCTGTCAGGCCAATATCTTACAAACGCTATCCCACTGACACACACACATATACACACACACACCCAGTGATATTATTATCCTCCTCTTCTGTGGCTCTGTGCTGTAAAATGAGTTTGCCCCAACTCCATTAAAACCCGCGCCAGCCTCTCCCTTGACGCTGCAGCCCTATTTGCATGTGCTAGTGAGCCACTCCACGGAACAAAGGATCTCCTCTCCTCTTCCTCGCCTCCTTCGCTCTGTCCCACCGGAGAGCACGATAAGTGGGCAGATGACATTCACGGAGAAAAGACTGCAATAAAGTGACTCTACCTCCATCTTCTCCTCCCTGTGCCACCCCGTCAGAGGAAGAGAGAGGATATTGCAAATGACACGGGCAAATCAGCAGTAAATGGGCGCTAATTTGATTGACATCTGGGCTGCTGTCACTGAGAGCAGTGGGCAGGGACAGGCCAGCAGACAGCAAAGCGGCATTTACCCAGTGCACAAAAAGCCAGCTTTCAACAAAATCACTTCTTGTCCGGTGGGCCCTGCTTCCTCGTTCTCTTTCTCCCTTTCCTCTACTCCTCCTGTGTCTCCCTCCCCTCCTCCCGCCACCCACCGCCGGCTGACTTGCCAGATCCTAATTGCGTGTGTCCTTCCTCTCAGTGCAATTTTCCCATTACCGCCACAAGAGCAGCCGCACACAGCTCATCTGAAGCTAGGTTGTCTCCGAAATATGTACTTCCAGGTTAACCCTTCACCCACCTGCAAACACAGGCAGAAAGGTGGCTGCATGTTGTGTTCAGAGTTTTGATATACCAGCCAATACTTCAACTTTTCTTTGTTTTTATGCACCTAAGCCTATAATTTGATTCAGGTTACGCTGAAACTTGTAAATGTAATGAATAATTTAAAGGTGTAAAAAAGAAAAGAAACTCAAACTTCCTGTTTTTTCTTTCCCTCCATGTGCTCCTGCTGCTGCCTCCCCCTTCAAAAGGTGAGTTTATTTTCTGATCCCTTATGAACATACGAAGTGTTCAGATCTCAGAGCTTTCCACTGATAGCTCTCGTGCTAGGTGTGGCACGGCTAAAAGGCCCCAATATGCATGTCACATGCTGTACACACTGTCTGCAGACATCATCATGCATGTTTAATTCACATCAGCAGGCCTCTCTCTTTTTCAGTTTCTCTCTTTTCCCTCCACTCCTTCTTTTTTCTGTCTGTGATGTGAGATTGTGCCAGTAGCAACGCCCAGGGCAAACAGCAGAGGCACCCATGGCAATGACATGCTAATAAGTGTTGTGTCATCTCAACACATGCAATTCACAAAGTGCGTGCATGCAGAGGCATGTGAATGCATATTACCCCGAGTGTGTGTTTGTGCAAGGGATTGTGCCTAAGATAAATTCCACTGTGAAGGTAAAGTAAATAATGTAAATGAAAGAAACATGTTTTATTTATTGACATAATACAAACTTCAATGGGACAGTGACAAATGCAGTTTCCCTTCAAGTAAACCAAACCTCAACATCTGAGGGTTTAAATGAATGTTCCATTTTGAAGTCTTTTTTCCTTCTCATCAGTGCCCAAAGCTGGCATGCATAAAAAGGAGGGATATTTTGGGATATTTGTAATTGCCAATATAGCAAGGTGTACAAACTTAGATGTGAAAAACCATCACTGTTGGTTTTGTCTGCACTGTCTCTGACTGTGATGACGGGGACTGTGTATTACACACTTACATTTTTGGAGGCTCATCTGTTTGCTTCTCAGTTTTCATCATTCTTGCTTTGATCTAGCATGCACTCCTAAATACAGTGTAAAAGCCCCTTCCTTATCTTCTCCTCTGATTGTCGCAATAAAAGAGGCAAATCATTTTTCATGCCATCATCATTTTTGCTATAGGACAGCTGTCTCATTTATTTTAGTAAACTCCTTCCACAGCCACCTAAAGGCAGCAAGTATCGTTTCAGGATGATATGAAACATTAAAAAGAACAAACGTATACAATTTTTCTATGTGAGATACATACATACAAACATATTTAAGAGGAATAATTTCACAAAAACATGAGTGCTATTGCCCAATGTACCTTAATTATGATGGATACTATACCTACTGTATGTGTATATTTTAGCTTAACAATGTTTTACAGAGAAGTTTGCAGGCCTTTGTTTCCATTTGTTGACCAATAATAACACTCCCCCCCCCCAAAGAAAACTACATTTGAACCAATTATTAAACCATTTGCTACAAAGAAAATCTGTCACAACTGAGAAGAACGGTTGAGTCCTTTGCCTGGTGGTGTAAGCCCTGACACTTCTCTGTAAATCGGACAATGTGTTCCATTATTTGTGTGATACTTTACTATTACACTTTCTGTTATAAAGCAGTGCATGTCTTGAATGTTCAAGAGAAATGTGCAGGGAAGAAAAGAGGGGGATGGGCTTTGGGGACTGATCACCCTTAGGCAAAATCTACTCTTGATGGAGGAAACAACCATACACACACACAAACAGGCACATGCCATTAAAGGAGTAAAACCATGTTTTCACTTTCTAAAAACTCTGCACAGCATATTGAATTTCTTTTTTTTTTTTAAAGCGAGTCGGCAGAGATAAATCCAGGATGTGAGCAAGCGAGGAAATAAGCTTGTCCATTAGTCAGCTGCTGTGATCGTCTAAAGAAGCCACCCCTGGCCCTTAATGGCTTCTCAGCAATAATTGCTACACTACCTCCTCTGTTCCCATTCAACATAATGTGACATGCTTTTGCTGGAGCCACTGCTGTACATGTCCACATGCTAGTTCTAGTCAAAGCAACTTGGCAGAGCATTGTGCTCTACACGTGTTGCTCTAATAGGGAGTGCAGGTAAAGATGGGGAAGAAAAAGAAAAGGTCCTTTCTGTTGCTTCAGTCTCTTTCCTGCCCTCTACTGCATTTCTTCAGCCCTCTCACTGCCCTCTTCTTCAAGTTCTCTGCTGTATTGATACACAAAGTTAGAGGCTCTCGGTGTGTGAAGCGCCACGTTTCTTATATCTCCTTTTAAGATAACGCCTAATGGTTTGGGTATGCTAAATGTTGTTGGACTCTTGATAAAAAAAAATATTGCCCTTTTGCCCATTCTAGCACACTTCTCCAGCAGGTTGTATCACTATAAGGGCCTTTGTACTTTTGTGATGTGTAAGTGTGAGACAGGAAGAGAGAGACAGGAATGAATGGAGAGTCTCGCAGGTCCTCCAACTCAGCCCAGGTTAATGGAAACCATTATCACACACAGCCACTCTGTCTGTACAATCAGAGCCTCTCTCTCTCTCTCTCTCTCTCTCTCTGAGGGAGGCACTTTGTCACACACCCGCACACGCAAACACACAGATACACATTACACACACTGTATATTTGTGCCATATTCCCTGCTTGTTTAGCTTCCTAATGTACAAGCTGTTCTTCAGTGTGTGTGAAGGCGAGGCTAATTGTTTTAGCATGTAGCTGCCACTCTTATTCTGAGCACTAAGGAACACTGGGGGTCATTTTACTGAGATGAGTCAGACACTTTTAGCCAGAAGGCCTGACTCAAATCTCCCCGCTTCCTATTTTGTTCCAGCTCCTTTTTTTTTTTTTTAGTTTCCTGAACCTGAAAATGCTTTCATATCGAGCAACAAATGTGGCCCAACAAACATTTCTTCTTCTTCTTAAAAACCGAGAACACACAAAGACAGCGGTGACATAGATTTGCCAGCTACATTTGCTGCGAGGCACAAGGCAGCATCAAACATTTAGGGATATGTGAGGCACACTTAAAAGAGACAAACAGTTGTTTGCTGTTGAAAATTTTGGACAGTTTTGTTGGTCTATTTTTGTGCCGCTGAGTAAAGGGCTTAAAAAACGTGGTGATTCTTTTGAAAAAAAGAAGCCTCGCACAGTGGGCTGATTGCTGAAGGCACAGAGAGGTGAAGTGTGTCATATCCAGTCTATCCCGGTTTTATCCACATGTGTATTTAAGAATATCTGCATGGCTCTGAATGAGTGTTTCACCGTAGAGAACCACAAGAAACCAAAACTTTCAAAAGTACTGTAAGAAAACTCAATTTAAACCGCACACAAAAACTCTGTTGAGGAGATAGGAGGATGATTGCCGTTATTTGATGGCAACAGGAGAGGGGAGAGACAGGCATTGTCAGTGTAGTAGATCTTTAAAGAAGGTGTCGTCATGAGTCCAAAATGCTAGACCAGAACCCAGCACACCAGGGAAATAGATTTTAAGATCCTATAGGACTCAATAAAACAGAACAGAAGAACAGCTGAACCCTGTTTGACCGAGGTATGACAGACCTAAACTCCATTCATGTCAGAGAGGACAGGGTGCAGGACCCAAAATGGATCAGAGCCATAAAAAGATGCAAAGGAAACCATTAATAAAACGGATTTTGTTGTTCTAGTTTGTAATGTTGTTAAATACGGCTGTCAACAGTCTTATCTCTAGTTATGTTTAAAATCTATCCAGTGTCTTTTACATTTTTTTTTTTTTTTGCTTTCATATTTTGTCATTGTTTCTTGAGCTTGCAGCCATTGGCCTCCCTAGATTGGGTCAGTGTCAGACCATACCAGTCTGCCAGATGTAATATTGTTCCAATTAACAGAGCGTTGCATGAAGGCAGGGCAAATGTAATGACCTGCAGCCCAGGTAGACCTCAATCACCACAAAAGCACAAAGACATTTAACACAAATGACCAGAAATCCAATCCTACAACATAATTCTGGTCACAGTATGTTGTTAGGTTCACTTCATAAAAAAGAAAGAAAAAAAGAAACAGAGACGTTTAAGTAATGCATCTTAACAGTAGCCAGGCGCCGTGGGAAGGTATGTGCAGGCAGGATTACAGACGATGGTAAATCTGGTCACAGTGCTATATTGGCCCTCATAGGAAAATAAATAGACTCTGCTTTTGTGCAATATCATAAAATGCTTTTGTGTTGTGCTAATAATTACATAGCCAACCTGAGACCATATTTCATCTCACTTAAAGACACGGTGAAAGGTTGATGAGTCCATTTGAGGAAGAAACATTTGAGATGAAGTATTTTAAACATCCTGCCACACGAAGACAGCTTCTAGGAAGTTGTAGTTTTTTGATTGCTTACAAATTAATATGGTTCAATCACACATGTTTCAAATAAAATAAGGCTCGAGTGTAATCATTTATCGCGGAATATGGATAGTAAACCTCAGAATTACTGTTTTAAACTGATGAAAGAAAACCTCAATGAGAGTTTTCATGTGTTTGTTTGTACGTGTGTGTGTGTGTGTGTGTGTGTGTGTGTGTGTGTGTGTGTGTGTGTGTGTGTGTGTGTGTGTGTGTGTGTGTGTGTGTGTGTGTGTGTGTGTGTGTGTATGTGCGCTTCAGTGTCCAGCTCCCTAACTGTCAGCAGCATGTTTGTGTATGGACACATGCCACCGTCTCTGTGTTGATTTTTTCTCAATCAGAGAGGAGTTCACCCATCAAAAAAAGCCACAATGTTACAATATTACAGTGTAAACACACACACACACACACACACACACACACACACACACATGGAGCAGTAACCCCCGGTTCCCCTGTAAACAGTTTACACTTCCTTCTCTCTCTCTCTTACGCAGGCACAAGCCAAAGCGTCGGTGTTGTGTTTGGGCTTTGTTGGCGGCCTCTAGCTATGACTGTGCGTGACCCGAAGGGAAAGCTTTATTTTGTTTGTGTTTGTGCATGTTTGGTTGTGTCACATGCATTAAGGACCCCCTCTTTAACCCCCCTACTTGCACCAATTTTCATCTATATCAATCCCATAGTTTATTTGGGTTTTGTCTCTTCACTGTGAATCATTCTAACCCCATTTGTTTAGCTGAGCTTGTGCTTGTTTTCTTGTCATTCTCGCCTTGATTAAGGTTGACCCAGCCATCTTCACAACCTCACAGTATACAGTATATATATATATTTGTGTGTGTGTGTGTGTGTGTGTGTGTGTGTGTGTGTATATGTATATACATATACACACACACAAGCACAAAAAGGCCACTGACTGTGTGTGTGTGTAGATAGTGTGTGTGGTTTTGGCTGTTTTTGTCTCCCAGCCCAAGGTAGGATATGCTGTTTGGATTAAGTGTGTTGTGATGTCCCAGTCAAACCTTGTTCCTGCTGGATCGCGACCCGTTTGCACCACAAACCTCTCTAACACAACACACACGGAAACACCGGCGGTTTAGGGTTAGGCATGGGACAGCAGAGGTTTCTGTTAAGGGTTTTACTAACCTCTCACCACATCCTCTTAGTGATTTTGACTCAAGGAAAATGCATTATTTCCAGACGAATAATTCTTGTTTTTTTTTTTGTTGGTGACATTTTTTAAGCTATATATCGCTTTTAATCACAACATTTTCTCTTTTTTTTTCCTTTTGTCATTTCTGGTTGCACTGTAAAACTCATATCAAAGCTGTTTTACATACGTGCCCGATTTAAACCAGATTTTTCATTTGATTTCCTCCGAGGTGTTTTCGACTGCCAAACACTGAAGTCCAGCCAACTAGGGCACCTAAATAACAGCTATCAGAAATAAAAGCTGTCATCGGATGCCTGCACTGTTTTTATTAGAGGAGAAAGGGAAAGATTTTGCTTTTAAAATCAGTGTGGTCTCCTTTTTAGTTCTCACCAGGCAGTCCTTAGCTGTGGGTGTTTTTGTACATAATGATACTCTGCTTGTAAATGAGAAATATAAAGACAATTACTTAATTATTGATTGAAGTAGTTGACTGCTATTGCCGCTATTTTGCCCCAATTAAAGAAAATTAGCTTAGCGCTTTATATTTTTCAAACAATAATACATCTATTCAAACTCCAATTTATTTCACCTAGGTCTTTATTACCAAGTGAGACTTTAAATTTACCTTTCAAAAACAGCTGACATGAAACAAGTCTCAATTTTAAAAGTAGATTGTCACCTTAGTATTTCAGATATATGGTAGAAAAAAAACTATAAACTCCAAAGATTATGTATTGAGCTTAATGAAGTTGAAAAGACGGATGTAAAAAGGGAAATGTTAAAAATAACCTTTACTCCCTATTAGAGGTCAAGGCTTGTCCTACATTTCCCATAATGCATTAGCCTTTCACTTAACTCTCAAGTCCCAGCTAAGATATCCCTCTAGATAATAATGGAAAGTTTATTTATTTATATTTTTAAAATTAGTTTTGGGGTCACAGTCTTTATACTGTAAGCAAACAGATAACTTATATTTCAGGAGTTATTTAAAATGTAGCTGGATATGCAGATGTCTGGAATAATAACTACATCAGTCGCATCATTTAAGAATATTCTTTGAAAAATGTTTAGCCCATTTCAAATGACTCAGAGCTTCTTCTTTTTTAAGCGGTGCAGTATTCTGTAACAGTATATTCAAGTTATTTAAAGTACTTAAGTAATTGTTTTCATTCCTTTAATGTTGTTATAAAAGAAATAGTTTTTAATTCTATAGATTAGTTGTCTTTTCTTCTTGTTGTGTTTTGTAATGGCTTGAAAAAGGATTTAATTAAACACTTACATGTGTTTGTCTAACAGATTATGAAACTTGTTCGTAAAAGAGGATTCTCTGCTTTATATATTTTAAAAAGTGGCACTCCTCATCGCTCCGCTCGCTGGTTTGACTTCAGATCAGCAACCATTTGTTGCGTGTCATCACCCACAGGCCAGAAACATAATCTAAAAAGAAAAAGAGTTTTTCAGCAGATAATGTAAACAGGCAAAGAAGAAGAAAGCAGGAATTCAGGAAAGGATAAGAGAAAGGAAAAGTTGTCACTCCTGTTGGTATACTGTTTTTACACTGTGTGTTGTGAGCATTTTTGTGTTTGTGAAGCATGTGATGTGATGTGATGAGATCAGCAAGTAGCAGCATAGACACCTCCCCTCACCCGTCTCAGTGGTCCCAACATCATTACCAAAAGCACCGCACACGCCGCCTTTATCTACTGTGGCAAATGATACAGTGACAGCCACTCCTGCAGGACACACACGCATGCACACACATATTTTACACCCACATTATGTTAGATGCCGATCTACAGCAGTTTTCCATCGGGTCCCTTCATCGCAGCAGCAGCCTTCAGCATGTCTGAGTATTTGTGGTGGCAGAGGGATGATAGGAAAAAAAGTAACATTTGATATCTGCAATATTTAACGTTTATTTTGAGATAAGGAAATGTTTGGTCTCATCTAATCTTCTCTAAAGATTCGATTAAGTCAGGAGAGGGCAGTCATGTCTCTCTGTCTGTTGTTTTGTAATTTATACACATGCAAAGACTCACACACACACACACCTGTGCAGCATGAATTTACGCACACTTATGTTCTTCCATTTCTTTGGAAATCTTCAACTAGCCACACGTGCCTTTGATTTGGGAGCTCAGCCGGTTCAGTCACACAGCTTACAGTCATTTAACATTACTGCTCAGGTGGGAACCCGACGTGTGTGAGTGTGTGTCTGAGTGTGTGTAAGGCCGTTCTCAGTGACTTCATTTGTTTTAGTGGCTGACAACACAGCACACACCTGTTCAAGTTGCCATGCTAAATGTTATCAAGTGCTCATAGACACGTCAATGCTTTGAACTTCAGATACTCACATAGCCTACGCATACAAACACTCACACAGTCCATCTGCTGTTTCAACTCCGGTAGAACCCAGTAAAAAGTTTAGATCCATTTTTATGTAGTTGGCTCTTTTTCTGTCCAAGTTCAAGGCTCCAAGTTGCCTTTGTGCGTCTGCACCTTGTAAAGTCACTATAAGCGTTTTAAAAGGCTAAATAAGTTTCATTTAAACATTTCTCATATCCTGAAAATGTTCCTCCTGCTCCTGCAATTTCAACCCATTTAATGAATTATTATCTTTTATTTAATTTGCTTGTTCTTCGTGTCTGTCTCCTTCATCATCTCCGTCCTCTGTTTATGTATGAAATAATGGAAATCCTTTTATGATATACATATGGAGAAAAGGAAAAGGATATTTTTTTCTCTGTTGTTGATATGAGAGGTAGTGCATGACAGCATAATGTAGCCACAACCACATGTGCTTCCATATGCCAAATCCGGTATGTTTTCTTTTGGCAGCCGAGCAGAGGAGGACTGTTGTTGCCCCTCTCAGACCCACTCCTATTAATCATGAGTGTGTGTGTGTGTGTGTGTGTGTGTGTGTGTGTGTGTGTGTGTGTGTCACTGAGAAAGAGTGTGTGTCATACTCACAGTATGGCACAGAAATCTGTAAATACATCAGACTAGAGCCTACACTGTACTAAAATATATACACTCATAGAGGACAGAAAGTAAGAAAACAGATCTATAACTGTGGTACTTCAATGCTTTCTGCCTGAAAAACATGTTTAGAGCCCAGCACTCACCACGTTCAGAGGACCCTCTTTTATTTGGTCTATTAATTCCTTCTGCTGCTCCAATGAATCTCATATTTGGCAGCTTGAAAATGCCAAAAAAGATCAACATTACGTACACATCCAGTCAGCAAACTAGCAAACTATTTTTGTTTTTGGCCATTTCCGGGGTATTTGGTCAGATACATTTGGTCTCTGTTCATATCAGGGGCCTGTCCAGGGGGGGGGTCAAGGATGGCATGGGCCCCACATGAAATCGTATTGGCCATCCCCAATTCCTTTAACTTTGGTAAGCTCTTTGCCTTTTCAGAGGTGAGACTAGTGTTAAAATAAGGTGTTGCAACAAGCTTCTTATAGTTATCTTTACATGTCAATGTAACATATTTGACTATGGTGGCTCTTCAAAGTTGGATGTCTCAACATGAAACAGGAAGTTGCACTCTGAAGTTGCTCTTTGTAGGAGCACCAAATACAGGTACTACTGTAACTTGATGCTCCAATCCTCAATGCTATCCCCACCCCAATTTGCATCAAACCCAGACTGTCTCTGCACCCCGACATACACTAAACCCTGAATCTCTCCAACTCAATGAGTGGAATGGTGCGAGGGCCAATTCAGGTCTGCTTGCAGCCCTAGATTAAATGAGATTTTACTTAAATTTAGATATACAATGGCTTGCAACCTTAACTTTCAATGATGAATTACTGAGCAGCACTTTTGCTCTTAATGTACAGGCCTGGCCAACCGTGATAAGATTAACTTGTAAACAGACACATGTTCAAATAATCCTGAAACTGAAACTTTGTTACATTATAAAAATGCTTTAGTGTTGAAATTCTTATTAATTCACTTTTTCTTTTTAACCTGCACACCTAATGTATAAATTTACACCTGCTCACACATTTTTTTTCTCCCTGGCACCAGCAGCTGTGAGCAAAAGAAGGGTGAGAATTAGAACTTTAGAGACAGATGTTGAAAGATTTAAAAAGTGACAGAGGAGACTTGGTGCTAGGTGACAGGTGGGGAAAGAGAAGCACCTGTGCAAATGTACTATAGACTCTTTTTGCTGTTCTAACCACTGTTAGATTCGGGCTCCAAAAATAGTTTCTAGTTAATTCTTTCACAATTTTGTAAAAGTAACAAGAAACTGGTTAACGCAAGCTGTTTCTAGGATATTACCCAGTTTATCATGTATTTTTATTCAAAACAGCCACCGACTGTAAACTCTGTAATCATTGAAATCATGAAAATACATTTAGTTTGAAATCAGAGGTTTGACACACGCAATAAACATGAGATGATTACAAAAACAATTTCCGTATTAAGACATAAATCAAGACTGACTATTTGTTGAAGAAGAAAAACTGGTTCTGTTCAGAGTCAGTTTTTTATTTAATTACATTTTTTGGGTTAAGTTTGTGTCCTTTTTTCACACCCTGTCATTATCGTAACACGCTGATAACCTGTAACTGTACCTCCTCATGTGTTGAGTCGCTCTGTGGCCTTTGTTTTGTTTTATAACAATTAAGTTCTTACATTAATTCAAATGTAAGAAGGATGCAGTTTTCAACTAAATTCAGATTTCGATGAGGTTTAATGTATTCTAAGTAATTTTCTGTAAGGTTACTTTTTACTGA